>NC_031495.1:57397345-57399664 GCF_000237925.1 Schistosoma mansoni
GGAAGCACTGGACGACCGTTTCGTTCTATTGTGGGACTCTTCAGCAGTGCGCATCCTCGACGAAACGACCGTCCAGTGTTTCCAGGTTTTCCCTGGTGGTCTAGCTTCAATTAACTCACGCTTTCAACTATGTAAAATATTTTATTACCTTCTAAGGACATTGTAAGCCTCAAATGTAAACATTCATTATCGATAATATTTTGTTTTAATTGGTAAATGTTCATATTCACGTAGATTTTTAAACATATAGACTTACATAATCGCGTGCGGAAACATTGTCACCTTGTTTAATTAGAGAAATCCAAATGATCTAATCACCTATTTCTGTGTAGTGTCTGTTGCTATGTTAAGCCCATATACCTTATTTAGGCTACTAGAGAGGTCAATTTATTCGTTCTACTTGAGTCATAGTTTGACCTTGTCAGCTATTCGCTTATCAACCTTGACTGTTTTTATGTAAGCGTATGTGTGCATTTCCTATCTTATACATCACATGTCTGTAACTTATTTTTATTTGACTATAAATATCGATTAACGCTTGATTAAATCAAGTTGGCCTACATGCCTTCTCCACTGCGCGTCATTTCGCTTAGCTCTCTTCTCTTCACTTCCTTCACTCTGTCTCTCTGATTGTCTGTTCTGATCAACGTTTACATGAAATACACGTATTCGAAATTCATTCTTTTTTTTTTTGACTTATTTAATTCCGTTATACACTAACGTGAGTTAAGTCGGCGATAATATACGAGGATTGGCGATCTGTATATTTCAATAACAATCATCATACGATCCAAGTGGAACCAGATTTCGGGCAACAAAATCTCATTGGTGTTTCATACATTTATTTAAAAATAGATTTCAGAATCAAAACAGCAAATAATTTTTTTCAAATTCATGTTAAACTGAGGTTATCATGCAGTATACAATCCATCAGAATCAGAAAGATACTAAACGACTTCTGCATTTTCTTTTGAAGTAAAATATCTTTTAGTGTACACTAATCATCTGTTCAATAAAATAGTTCTTTGTATGCCAGTATAATACGTTTGCATATCAACATGATGAATAAATTCATTTTTCTGGAAATATGAATGGTTTATGTTATAAATATCGATTTTAATAATGGAAGGATTATGATCTTGATTTGAATACACTATTGATTGAGCGTTAAGGTTACCTGTTTTTCAGATGTGAAAATATTACGATTAAATTTCCTGTTTTAGAAATGTTTAAACAGAGTAATTATGAATACCAATTGTGTATACTTACACACGATTAAAAAGTTGAAAATTATTTTAATGCAAAAAGCTGGGAACACTAAAACAGAGGCACTTCACTTTTTGACACACTTTCCTTTTCATTTATTCTTTGGAAAGATGAGAAGAAAATATATTGGAATTCAGTTACTTTACATATGGTTAGTAGACAACTGACAGAACACTCTGATGATCGAATGTGGGTGGTAGATACTAAATTTTGGAAACATTTATGAAACATTTAAATTCACTTGGTATTGTTTGTTTGGATCTTCCTATTGATGTTTAAGACTGCAATTGAACAGTCTCTTATTGGCGTATGTGCAAACTATGCGTATTGCCTCGATATTGCCTTAATTCACAAGCATTATAAGCTGACGAGTCCCACATTAGACGAAACGCGTGTCCTGGATTCCACTGTTAGCCACTATCCATCTTTGCTTATTTATGAAACATGATTAGAATAATTACAATTTATGGGGATGTTAAAGATATATTTGTTGTAATATTGCATAATTTGAATTAAGAAGTCTTTACTACAACGAAATTTATAATGTTCAATAAGGCTATTATTATTATTATTATTAAATCAGTCATGAAGGATCCCACTTTTTTTCAATCTTTTGTTTTTCTAGTCATCAGTTATGGAACAAAAAATGGATAATGGACTTATAGGTAGTCACGCATACAGTTTAACAGGTGTATATCCCGTAAGTTGAATTTGATGTTAAATTATTTAAATTTAATAGTTTAATAATAGAAACAATTTATGTAACTTGTTTTATAGTCAGTTCATTCGTACATTTAGGAATGTGTATGGGAGTACTATAAACATGAAGTCTGATGGTAAGAATGTGAAATTTCCAGTAAAAACAATCCACCTAACGAGTTTATAGGTGTTATTATCAAGGTTTGAATTGATAATTACAAATAAACTAAGCATTGAGTAGATCGTTGTTGATAAAAATAATATATGTTTGCAATATCCTAGTGAGTAGAAAAATTAAGTTTTTAAGCCTATCAACGTTTCGGGACTCAGTGTAAGCCACTTCTTCCGACAAAG
>NC_031495.1:57399864-57402536 GCF_000237925.1 Schistosoma mansoni
TGAGATCATGAGTCAATTGAAGCTAGACCACCATGGAAAACCTTGAAGCACTGGATAGCCGTTTCGAGGTATTGTGGGACTCCTCAGCACTGCGCATCTACGATCATATGCTCACTAGTGACTGGCTTCAAGAGATATTTCCTGGAGTTCTAGTAAGAAGCAGTAACCAGTGGAGTCCAACCACGTCTATTGTGAGATATCAACTCACTGAAGACATTGCTCAATTTCGTGGCTTGATTGAAGTTAGACATTAACACCGTTGGATGCCAGCTCAGTGGTCTAGAGGTTAAACGCTCGCACGCGAGACTGATAGGTCCTGGATTCGAATCTCGCGAGGCGAGATCATGGATGTGCACAGCTGAGGATTCCCACGATAGGACGAAATGGCCATCCAGTGCTTCCAGATTTTCCAAGATGGTCTAGCTTCAATTGACTCATGATCTCAACTATGTAAAATTACTAAAATCTCCACAAAACCCTCTTTCTATATTATTTTTATCAATTCGCCCGATGATTCTCAAGATAATTTTTACAACTTAAATAGTATTCAAGTCATTAATCAGCAGAATGGATAGCAGAAGTTTATTTTGTTTGTCAATAAGACTACCAATAAAATATAATAAAAATAACATAAAGGGTCGGATCATAATGACACTTGATAGGAAGGTATTTTCAAATAAAGATAATAACAATGACACTTCAGTGTAAATTAATACATATCATAGTTTATATTTGACGATTACCATATACTTATTTGTTACAAACCATCTTTTAGCCATTATTTTCTTTAAAAATTTCTATATTCAGTTGTTTTATAATATTATCTAATCCATTCCTACTTTATATATAGTTCAGTATCTTTAACTATATTGCCATGTATATTTTTTATAGGTCAACTACCGAGGTCGCACTCAATGGTTAATGCGTTTACGTAATCCATGGGGTGACAGTCATGAATGGAAAGGTGCATGGTGTGATGGTTCACCTCAATGGCGTGAAATAAGTGAACAAGAAAAGAAAAATATTAACTTGAGCTTCACTGCAGATGGAGAATTTTGGTAAAGCAATATACTTACTTACGTAAAGTAGAAGCATTATTCTACAGAGTACCTATAAACAAAAAAATACTTTATAATTCTATGGAACGAGTTTTTGTCACCAATATTCAGCTTCACAAAATCTTCACTGACTACTCAGTTTAAAGACAATTTAGTTCTCTTTAATGATCTACTTCTAGAAAATTGTCATAAAGTTCTATGAGACACCACAATTATGAATATAGTTGACACTGATGGTGATACCTCTTGAAATTAAGCATTATAAACTATTGGGCACATGACTAACCAGGAGACTTTTAAAGTCCTAAATTCAATAAGACGTAAGATTGAATTCTAAAAAATCTACTACCAGTAAAAATCTAGTCTTATTTCACCCTACTTCGATCACTTTTCCAGTGAAGGTTTTTAAGATGGGGTTTCGTGGAGGCAGTGACTTATTTTGTAGTAGGTACCAGAATATCTTGTGAGAAGAAGTCATCAGTGCGGTCCAACATTGTCAAGAGTGAGACATGTATCACTGACCGAATTAAATGATGTACACGTTCCATAGCAAACTGACTGAGATTCCAAATGTAAACAAATGATATCCAACGCCACATTCTTTGACCGTGTGAGGATCCATGAATACATGAATGGAGAGTCCAGGAATAAGAGGGAATTGATCCAAGGTTTATGAGCATATTTGGTTCATAGACATTCATCAGGAAAAATCAACAGTCGTGGTTATTAACATTTATCCTCTGAACCATATGGTAATTAAACATTTTTCTAATCATTAGATGATGAAGACAGCTAATTGTTGTTTCCACAGCATTTCCACTAAACGAAATAAATTCTGAAATATAAACTATATTAGGTACTACAATAGTGTTCACTAATATAAAGATTATATTTGAAAAGTAACCAATAATCAATTAATATTCAAATAATATTATCTACTTCAACTTCTTTCTTTCTTATTTGTTTTTGTTTATACTCAGGATGTCATATGAAGATTTTGTTACTTGTTTTTCACGAGTTGAAGTATGTCATTTAGGTCTTGAAAGTTTAGAGTATAATCAAAATTTCCATGGGAAAAGAAGATTAGACGAAGCTATATTTTCTGGTCAATGGCAACGTAACGTTAATGCTGGTGGTTGTATTAATAATCGCAGTAAGTGTCACTTGTTTCCGAATTATTTATTTGACACTCATTAATATAGTTTTGATAACAAAACCGTTTTGTCCCTATTAGAAAACCTAAACAACTAATCCAAACACAATCATTGCCTCAACAAATGAAATCTATGAAGAGAAACAGATGCGTTTATTGGAGAATATTTTGACGAATCTGACTTTAAATCGCCGTCGTTCAAGATAACTTTGTAGGCCTTAATTTTCCAAACACTCCTGATCCAAATGTTATCAGAGTGTATAAAAAATCAAGAACCAGTTACTTAGTTTTAAAATAATTAGCAAAACTTAAGAAAGCAAACAAACCACGCACTTAGTATCGTTAAACCAGGCAAGAAAATTCCAACCATTCATATTCCATATAAATAAAACAAATATTTATATTTGAAAGCGTGAGTCAATTGAAGCTAGACCACCACGGAAAACCCGGAAGCACTGGAC
>NC_031495.1:57402736-57447440 GCF_000237925.1 Schistosoma mansoni
AAATTTTTGATTATACTCTAAACTTTCAAGACTTAAATGACATTACTTCAATTCGGGAAAAAACAAGTACCAAAATCTTCATATGACATCCCTGAGTATACACAAACACAAATAAGAAAGAATGATGTTGAGGTAGATAATATTATTTGAATATTGAGTGATTCCTGGTTACTTTTCAAATATAATGTTTATAGAGGCGAACACTGATGTAGCACTTAATATAGATTCTATGTCAGATATTTATTGAGTTCAGCTGATACGCGGTTGAGCAACCACTCACCAATTGTCTTCAGTGAGTTCCTATCTCACAACAGACGTGGTTTTGAACTCCACTAGTCACTGCTTCTCACTAGAATTCCTGGATGTACTTCCCGAAGTCAGTCACTAGTGAGCATATGATTATATTCTTTATCAGAAGGGATGCGCACTGCTGAGGAGTCCTATAATAAGACGAAACGGCCGTCCAGTGCCTACAGGTTTTCCATGGTGGTCTAGCTTCAATTGACTGATGCTTTCAACTATGAAAATACTAAATCTCCACAAAACCCCTTCTCATAATAAATATTTATTTATATTTAGGAGTTCAATTACTTTTTTAAGTGTTCATCAAACAATAGTAGTTACCATCCACCCGATGAGTTCATATATTAATAACAATCATTATTATTAATTTCGATGCCATTTATAAACAAATAACATGGAATTATCAACAACAGTAATATTGGATTATTCTTGAAAGCTGTAATAAAACTCACTTTTAACAAATTTAAACACAAATAATATAACTATGTTGAATTGATTTTTCCCCTTATTTAAAAGCTACCTATTGGACGAATCCACAATTTCGCATCACAGTTGAAGATCCAGATCCTGATGACGATGATAATAAGTGTTCAGTACTCATTGGTTTAATGCAAACAGATATCAGGAAGAAAGTCGGAGCAGATTTTCAACCTATAGGTTTTATGGTTTATAATGTAAGTTATCTGATGAATTCAAATTAAATCTACTGTTAACCTTAAAAATTCTTTATGTTATAGGTCATGTTCATAGACGGGAGGAAATTTGTACAAAAGATAAATTGAAACTGACGGGGTAATTCAATTCTTTGAAACTCGAAACAAACTAATGTAGAACATTAGTTTTCTTGTTATAATTACTTAACTGAGAATGAAATCATCAGATGTCTCAGTCAGGGTCTATGTTTAAGCCACTTAATAAGTCTAACTGGACGTTAGGCTGTTCTGTGCATGACTTCACACCCTATGGTTAATAAACATTGGAGGATTTTCGTTGGAATAAGCAAAATATTCTGATAAACACTGGTTTCAACTTATTTTATTTGTAAGAAAAATAAGGTGCCAACCAGTAACCTCTAGTATGTCATCTCAAATTGTAGGATTTAAAATAAATTCATATGTATTTTGCTCTTCAAAAAGAAATCTACAGAAGAGAGTACACTTATATGTATTTATTTCAATAATCTAACAGTTAATAATGTAATGACTGCAGGATTCACATTTTTTCCAGATGCACCTAACGGAATATATTGGAATTGTCAGAGTTAAGTAGTGCAACTACTTAAATTTAATTCAAAACTTCTATTTTCTCTAAGTCCTAAACTTACTTACTTACTTATGACTGTTACCCCTCGTCGAGGAGCATAGGCCGCTCACCAGCATTCTCTATCCAACCCTGTCCTGGGCAGTCCTTTCCAGTTCTTTCCAGTTAACATTCATCCTTTTCATATCTGCTTCTATTTCCCGGCATAATGTGTTCTTTGGCCTTTCTCTTTTCCGCTTCCCTTCACCATTCCAAGTTAGGGATTGCCTCGTGTTGCAGTTTGGTGATTTCCTTAATGTATGTCTTATCCACTTCCAACGTCTTTTCCTAATTTCCTATTGAGCTGGAAGCTGGTTTGTCCTCTGCCATAAAACGCTGTTGCTGATAGTATCAGGCTAGTGAATGTTGAGTATCTTGCGTAACTAAGTTCTCAAATTTAACATAAATAAATGATGAAGTTACGAACTTTAGGTGTATATCGTCACTTCAGTATGTTATCGTATACCAGATTATTAACAAAACTTCATGGAAAGTGTTCTATTCTGTATTAGTTTTCAGTAGTAAAAGGTTAATGTTATATACTAACATAGATTAAATTATGGGTAACTTCTGAGAACTACCAATGGACTAATATCATACACATATTCTTAGTGTTTAGTCATGGAGTAGCTAGATTATGTATATTTATATTCCTCTTATCATAAGTTTGATTATGACCTATAGACTACTCTTCTTAAGTTATAGCCAATTTATTAATTACAGTCACTCATAATCACAACCACTTTTTGGCTTGATCTTGTATAATTGTTATATTTTTTATTTTGTGTTGTGATGTGGTCTGGTTTGTTTGTATATAAACCAAGTATATTTGAAATATATGATTCTTATAGTAGAGGGTGATATTGACGTTCTGTACTCAACAGGAAGGGCCGGGCAGAAAAACGACCAACAAGGCGCTGGTCTGCTCATACCGGTCAATAAATCAGTGTTGTGGCAGTGTTAAGATTGTATAGAACGTGTTCTGATTGACTACCTTGTCACGTGATAATTGTTAGGTCAAAAAACACAACATTTAATTCCTTTCTAGCTGAATTCACGAGTCGATCTAAGCTAGACCAACATTGAAAACCTGGAACCACTACAATCTCCGAAAATCCCCATTCTGATCATAATCATCATGTGCTCACTAGTGAATGACTTCAAGATGATTTCCTGGAGTTCTAGTGAGAAGCGGTGAACAGTGTAGTCCGATCCGTGTCAGGTAAAGATAGGTATCTACCTCAAACAATGGATGAATGGTCGCGAATGATCATGGAGTGATCGAGGTTAGACATTAATACCACTGCGTGCTGACTCAGTAGTCTGAAGGTTAATCGTTCATGCGTGAGACCCGAAAGCCCTAGGTTTGAGTCCTGCATACGAGATCGTGAAGGTGCACCGCAGAAGGATCCCGTGCTAGGACGAAACGTCCATTCAGTGATTTCAGATTTTCAATGGTGGGCTAGCTTAGATCAACTCGTGAATTCAACTATTAAAAATCTCCACAAGTCCCCATCCTGATCATAATTCCTCTCTTATCTGAAGTAATTTGTTTTCCAAACTTATTGAAAATTGATTATCATACAGAACACTTATTATGTTAGATATTAATAACATTATATTAAACATTTAATTGGTGGATACTACCGAATTGAAATAAATCTAAAGACATTATATGCATAAGATCATTTAGGTAAAAGAGATTATCTCGAGTCTAATAGTATTCATATATATTATGGTTCATTCTCTCCAAACTTGAACTGAGCATGAAAAAATGAAGCTGAACTTTTGAAACCATATCCATATAAACACATTACGAAATTCTTTAAGACGTATAAATGTTGTTTCCATAAGATTTTCTCAGTACGATATGAAAATACATCTCAACAACTGAATCAAGACTAAATGAATTAAGTCAGTTATATCTCACCTTTATTATTAAATAACTTGGTTACCGACAAACTGTCAGTTTAATTTTCTCTTAACCATTGACTAAGTTCTAAATATTGATTAGTGACCCGATATCTGACTCCACTTAAATCATATGCTGATTGTTGTCGAAGTATACATGTTGTTAATCCTCGTTATAATTATCAACTTAATTCGAGTTACAAAATAACGAAATAAAATAAGCCAAATACGAGAGTGGAGTTTGAATACGTATATTTCGTACATTCATTGATCCAGACAGACAATCAGAGAAACGAAGAGACACGTGGAGGAGAAGGAGAGTAAGATAACTCGATTTTACCAAGCGTTCCTCAATATTTATAAGCTACAGACAAGTAATGGATAGGGCAAGCAGTTGACACACATACGATAATATAGAAAATCAAGGTTAACTAATGAATAATCAATAAATTTAAAATGGGGCTTGAGTAGAATACACAAACTAGTCTATCCGGAAGGTAGAATAACCTAAGAGAGCTTGACATAGTACCAGCTACTATGTTATTATGATGAACGGCACACAATTGGTACGAAAATTTATGAACAATTATAGTCGGAGACTATGGATGGAAACGGTCAAATTGAGACAATTGATTGTTATTTTGCAAATTAACTATTCACTATATGGTTCTCATATTATAATCATATTTTGTAATGTGGTGCTAAAACACATGCGATTATCCCCACTCTTGTTCTTGTTCACAACAATAGAATAGTCATGACAAAAAATATATAAAACACATACACTATCCACTATATTACTAATATAGGACGCTTTTATTCAAGTTAACTACTAAAGGTGATATTTAGAATTAAGCATCAACTCAAAGAATAGATTGATCCATTTTAGAAATATTTTACGACAAGTCAACTGTACACCATATTTACCGTGTATTTAACAGTTATATTATCAAAAAACATTGTTAATGTCAAGAATATGCGTGTATAAACTAATCTGTTTATATATGAAATGAGTTTATCATACAAACAGAAGAATATATAGATCAGTTTTATCTCATACATTATCCACTTAAATTGTCTTAGTGATCCCTTTTTAGAAAAATACTTAAACTAAAGGTTACTTTCCTCGGCACTATGTAAATACCTGCATCTAACTTGTAATTCAAAACATAGATTAGCAATATATCCCTATGACAAGAACTTTACTAAGATACAAATTCAAGTTGCTCAGTAACTTCTAATCCACAGACCATAGTATTCCTTAAATTAAAGAAAACCGCAACTATATTCACTACAAAGGATTAAAAATTAATTATTCTCATTCATTTCACCATATACAAAAAACTGATGTTTGAATGATAATAAAGAGAAGGTTATCACGTGACTTATTTACATAATATACTAGAATAGAATGTATACAAAACATCTTATGAATTAAAACAAATAGTAATTAATAGTAGTATATTTATATATTACCATTATTTTTATAGTAATGTATTAATCTTCATTACACATTCTATATATGATCCAATATAGAATAGATTAAACAAACAATTGAATTCAACTGATTATATAATTAATTGTTATGTAATACTTTTTTTTCTTTTTTTTTTCTAAAGGCACCTGATGATTTAAACACTTTATTATCACGTGCACAACTTTTAACTAGATCTCCAATAGCTAAATCACAATTTATTAATACACGTGAAGTTACTGCACAATTTCGTGTACCACCAGGATCATATGTTGTTATTCCGAGTACATTCGATCCAAATATTGAAGTAAATTTTATATTACGTGTATTTTCACAAACATCTATTACAGAACAGTAAGTATTAAGTAATAACTTTCTTTTTCTCATTTACAACTCATTTACAATATAGAAATTAGAATAAATATATTACAAAGAAATATGTAGATTATCAGAAGAGGTTTTTGTGGAGATTTCAGTATTTTTCATAGTTGAAATCATGAGTCATTTGAAGCTAGACAACCATGGAAAACCTGGAGGCACTGGACGGCTGCTTCGTCCTATTATGAGTCTAGCTTCAACGGACTCATGATTTCAACCATGAAAAATACTGAAATCGCCTCAAAAATCCCTTCAGATTATAATCATATGCTCACTAGTGACTGACTTCAAGATGTATTTCCTGGAGTTCTAGTGAGAAGCAGTGACCAGTGGAGTTCAACCAGGTCTGATGTGAGATATCAACTCACTGAAGACAATTAGTGAACGGTTGCTCAACTTCGTGGATTGATTGAAGTTAGACATTAACACCGTTGGATGCAGGCCTGCTCAGTGGTCTAGTGGTTAAGCGCTCTCGCGCGAGACTGATAGATCCTGGGTTGGAATCTCGCGAGGCGGCATCGTGGATGGGCACTGCTTAGGAGTCCCACAATTGGACGAAATGGTCATCCAGTGCTTCCAGGCTTTCCAAGATGGTCTAGCCTCAATTGACTCATGATCTCAACTATGCAAAAATGCATTTCACTTAAGTACAACAGTAACAAAACAACTTACTTTTATTGGTTAAAGATTGTATAATATTATAATGAATAAGTTTCATATTGTAAGATAATTCATTTTATGTGGCCTCTAAAAATAATCTTGATAGTTTAAATTTATTGTAACTGTATTCATCTTTATTATGAATCTTGTTTAATTTACGATTCAAACATAATATATAGCTAAATTTTACCATTATCTATTGTCGAATGAATATTCCCTGAAAAATCATGAAGCAATACATAATTGTTTTATGATTGTCTAGAATTTTTCAACAGTGCATATTCTCTAACTCTAGAAGGATGGAATAAGCAGCTTTGACTTTGTGGTAACTACGATACTTTCAGACCAATGAATCAGAATCTATTGATTTATAGTTTTTGGTTTTAGTCAGATGTTGGTTTAATGTTATTCATGTCAAAATCATCAGTAGATACTCACCCCAATCTCAAGTTTGATAGTATTACAGATCCTAGCTTCTTACTAAGACTTCCAGAAAATTCACGCCCAATGTAGGTAGCGAGTAAACATTTAATTAGTCATATTGCCTACAAAATATTTCTACTTAGTTATGAAATCTTGTTAGCTATTAAATAGCCTTAGTTCATTGTTTACTCTCTGGTTATTCACTAATCATTGCTTTATTTTCTAGAGAACTTGATGAAGACAATACTAACCAAGGTCTACCAGATGTAAGTTAGTGAAATGTTGTAACATGAACAATATTTACAAGATTTTGTTTTGCATACATTATATAACAACGATTAACAGAATTGGTTAAGGTCTATTAGCTTATTTTGTAGTAGTCCAAAAATATTAAATTTAAAACGAGCAATTCTACTAACTGATGACTTTGGTGAACCTAACTGATAAAATTACTTCATATCTGGTCAAGTGCCATTAGGAAAAATGGCAGTACATTTAACAAATCAATGGAGCTAGATTAAGCTGGTTTTAAAACTATTAGTCTTTGCTCTGAATTTGACCAACCGCTTGACTAAATTACATGTTGCATAATTCCTTTGAAGTGGTTGATCAAATTAAAAGGACTTCACGAATTTAGTTACGTATACGTTATTGACACTTTCCTCCATGAACTCGAAAACCACCATTCAATACTCAGATTATCTTCATTCAATTACACAATACTAATGGAAATCTTGATTGACTTCCGAATATTCATGCGCTCAGAAGATATAAATCTTGTACATATTTCATCAATAATTTCAAACATAGCACTTTGAATTTGATAGAAATTTTGTTTGCTCATATTCATTAACCTTTATGTAAAATGGTACGAATGAAGAATTAAAGCCGACTGAACTTAGCAATTATTTGTTTCGATAGTGTAATAAGAAGACGAAGATTATCCGAACTATGTGATATATTAGCGCAATACATTTCGAATAATCTGATCACACATATACTTGTTAGGAACATTTATATATAACAATAAAAGGGTCAACTACACTAGAAATGGGGGATAAGGGTAGACAAGGATACTACTATAACTACTACTACTAATAATAATAATAACAATAATAATGTGAAGACAATTTGAAACCTAATCACTCTGCATAATAAGCTAATATTACCAGGGTAGGTTTAAGGTGAGAACAAACTGTTTTTGAATACACAAAAGGAGGTTCGAATTTTCGTATGGCTAGGGCTTCGATCAACCTTAGTATACGCCCTTTTACACTTTTATACAACACCACAAAAGCCGAGTTAAGATCAATCTTATGGCCTGTTTAGTTTATGTGTTTGGCAATAGAGGATGATGGATGTTTATTCTCTACTCTTATCGGGTCATTTGAATCTATTACACTATCGAAATTTATCAAAGGGACGGACTGCTTTAAATTATTTAATTCTTAAGAATCGAAATCTCTTAGTTGAGTACTTTTAACACGTTTATTCCTACACCTACAAAAAATATCGATTCAAGCCATAGAAGACTTCAATTTATCTAATGTCATTCAAACAGAATATGATTTATATTCATTTCTAATGCAGAATAGCTTTTTTATACATTCCAATCTATGTTAGTTACAACTAATGTAGCGTAATTCTAGATGTAAAATGATTAATACATAAGAGATTGAACTACGAAATATCTTCAAGTTAGCTGATGTAAATTGATTTCGATTACTGTTAATCAATTTGAAATGGGTATCTACAGTAATGTTGTCTAACGCACAAAATACCTGTCCATTTATTATCTTTTTGTCTAGGATGTGATTGAAGCTTTGAAATTAGAAGATACTTTGTTAGTAAGTCAATATTATTCTCTTCATTGGATATATTTTGACGACGTTTTATTCAGACCACATTTATAGAAAATCATGAAACATTGAAAATTATTGAAGAATTCCACATTAGGATTTAGCAACTGTTCACTGATCTTCTGTTTTTAAATTTCCCTATGTTGTATAACTCTGTATGTTCACAGATGTTTACATTTTTGAACATGTTCAGATTACTCTATCGATGTTACTTTCACCATTACGTGAAATAAGAAATCGATAAGGTATTTAAACTTCGCCTGTTCTTTAATGCTCAAGAAATACGTATTCAAGCCGTTTGGGCGTAGCTATTTGTTTTTAGTTCTGTATTGTGTAAACAGCTTCTTAATTTTCAATCAACATAGACAAAAAAGTAATCATTTCATACATAAAAATGTAGATGATACTCATTTCAAACAGATGTTGTCAATAGTAAAAATCATTTGTAAGACACTTGAGTCTTAAGAACTAGTAAATAACTGGTAATCATACTTTGGAACAGCTCAGCGGAGTACATCGTAACAGTACAAATAATAGCAAATTTAACTAAGAATTTCAATTTTATGCTGATAGTACAGTACTATGGGTATTACATAGGTTATTTGTTTATATTTATGGTAATGGTATGACGCAATAAAATGTGCTCTCATAATAATTACCTCTCGAAAGATCAGTAAAACTGGCTGGCGATCCAACTCTAATTATTATTTCATACCCTTAATAAGTAAATTATTTAAATATTGAAATCATGAACCTTCGAATGTTAGACCCCCACTGAAAATCTGGAAGAACTGGATGCCCATCACAGCAGTGCATATCCACTACACTGAGCGTGGCAACAGAACCTAGGAACTTCTATCCTGCGCGAGAACACAGCTTCTAGAATACGTCAGTATTAATGTTTGACTTCAATCAATCTACGATATTGAGCGATCATCTTTCATGGTCTTTAGTAGGTAACTGCCTCACACCCAACATGAATGAACTTCATTGGTCACAGCTTATCGCTAAAAATTCTAGAACCTTTCTCAAAGCTAGTCACCAGTGATTACACGATAATCATCAGTATGGTGTGTTCATTTTCACTAACTTCATGAACTGATCAATGTCAGACCACCAATGATTGGTTCATGATTTCAATAAAACTCAACAATCTCCAAAACCTTATGGTGAAACAGGTTATGATGAGAAAGATATTTTTTGTAAACATTAAAAAATGATCACAAAACATCATTAATTCATTGATCTTGGAAATCGCTACTAATTTATTTCAAAATACTCTACATTTGCTGGATGTACACAAGTATACAGAGAAGCTGTTTCAAACTTAATTTATCTGGTTTCAGCAGATGATATAATAAGTGGCTATATAAAACAAAACAAAACACCATTTATTAGCCCAACCTAAAAAAACATTTATCCAACTCCTTAAAAACTTACAAAATACAATTAAACTTGTCCTAAGAACTCTAGAAAATAACTCTGAAGTCACTCACATAACTGTGTATATCAATTGTGTTATATCCTAGCGAAGACATGAGTACGGGTAACTTCTGGGACCTATTAATGGACGATTATTCTATATATATCTTTATTGTATAACTATTCAGTACTTAGAGAGTGTATATCTATATTCATCTTATTACAAGCTTTATTTTGACCTATAAGTTATTATAATACGAATTACTGTTCCTAAATTATATTCAGTTTATTAATTACCGTTTCCCGCGTTCACAGCCATATTTTGGCTTAAACTTGTACAAATGTTCTTTCCTATTTTATGGTGTGATGCGTTCTGTTTGTCTGGTATATAAACCAAGTATGCTTGAAATAAATGATCCGTATAGCATAAGTTGTTATCGGTGTTCTGGACTTAATTGGAAGTGTTAGGCGTACAAGAGATCAATAAGGACTCTAGACTACTCATACTGGTCAAATGTCATTGATTTGTCATAGTGTTAAGATCGGAGAAGTCGAATTTTCATTGACAGATAATTCACGTGATAAAAAGCCGATTTAGATACGGCCTTCTTTATAAAGTCATAACAAAGTGACATTTTAATTTGTAACTTTTAAACCTCATTTAAATGTCTTCAATGAATGAGATATTTGAGATAAACAATTATTTGACGTTTATAAGATATATATATATTTCAATCACAATGTTTGGATAAGGTCACATTTTAAGTACTTTAGTTTCATTCACAATCATTATTGACATTTGAACAAAGTTCTTTCAATCCTTTTATGAGTTAAATAATAGTTATCTATTATACATAGAAAGGCTTTTTACCTATTGCATGATTTATAATATTGTCATATATTGTATTTTGTTATTTCTTTCATATTTTCTCTTTGTTTATAAACGAACAAATTAACTATAGGATGAAGATCAAGAAATTGAACAGAAATTTTTAGCTATCCGTGATCCAAAAACTAATGCTATAAACGCTGTTAAATTGGGTGAACTTTTAAATAATAGTACATTACAAGGTAATGTATAAAAGTATTTTCTATTCAGTAACACATATTGATGTTTCACCCTCTCATTAGATCTTATTTAGAATAGTTAGCTCTTAAGAGAATTTCAAAACATTGAGCTACTATGTTATGATACAATGGTTCAGTTTTTCATAGTATAGCATAGGCATCACTGAATATTATAAGAGAATACCTACTCAACTGTTGACTTCACTTTTAAAGGTAGATTATAAATGGTATCTATCATTCGTAATGACTTCATAACTGATTGGATACATGAAATATAATCGTTCGATTTTGGATTAAGGTATTGATATGTAACAGATTGAGCTACAGTTTCAAATGAATAACCTAAAATGAGGGTAGTACGATCACTTTTTATGATGATTTTAAAGCTTCAGAAATCATCCACAACCCAACATATTGTTACCTACAGTACTATTACTGTTTTTCGTTAACCATATTATTAAACTTGTTTATTGATGTTGTGTGGTCAAAGACTTGAATATGGATTGTAAGTTTGGTGAAACCCGTCAGTAATGTGTGTTCATTACCTTGATGGTACTGGTAAAAGTCTGAGAAACTGAGAACGGAATGAAAACTCAGTGACACGATTACTAAATCAGATAAATATTCCGATGAGCCCCAGCCTTGCTAACTAGAGAGATGCTCAGGTTCAAATAGGGATATATAACATAATCAGCCAGAACACGAACAACAACAAACACAACTCAAGCGTTTATATACAGCATAAAAATGTCCTTGGGAAGCGTTATAAAAAAGCATACTAAAAGATACCACGAACCAATAACACTTAAGATCTTCCTAAGTGGGAAATACAATATGAAGGCGCGAAGACAGGAAATTCAATTTTTTTTAAATAGAATTACAATAATAAGTCATTTGCCAAGTGAGTTCTGGGGATCTAACATCCCCGACACAACCAAACAATCTCTTTTCAAACAAACTATTTACAATTTTAACACTTAATAAATAACTGTTTTTTCTTTATTTCTTTATTATTCTTTTCTTTATAGATATCCCTAACTTCCAAGGATTTAATAAAGAATTATGTCGTAGTATGGTTGCATCTGTAGATGTATCCTTCATTATGTTTTACTATGATTCCATTTTAAATCATCAATTAGACTAAATTTTTTATTAATTGAAACTTGGCATCGGTTTGATAATTTTAGAGAAAATATTTACCTCTATAAAAATCTTTTTATGATGTAGTTGTTTATTGACAGTTGTCTGTAAGATAAAGAGTATTAAGAATGTGTTTTATATTTGTTTACAGCTTTTCGAAACAAAAACTTAAAATAATATACTTTTAAGAAATATCTGAAGTGCCGGAATAAATTTTACTGACTGTTACTGTGGTGTGGTGCCTCCATCCAAGGAACAACCAAGAAATCACCTTTCCTACTTATGTATGGTAGACAGCCACGACTTCCAATGCATAGTAAAACGTGGCCACAGCAGCAGAAGTGGACAGCAACAAGATTAAGGAAAGAGAGGACGGAGGCAATAAAGAACGTGAAAAAGAAACAAATATCAGACATCAAGAAGGCGGAACAGCAGAGAAGAGCGTGGAAGCCTTTTAGAGTGGGGGACCTGGTAAAGTGTAGAGAACGGAGAGCTAACACTGAAGGAGGACCAGGGTCAGGAAAGCTGATCCCGAAATGGGAGGGACCGTACATTATCACGGAGAGACGCGGCCCAGTTTACACGATCCGGAGAGAAGACAAGCAGAAGCGTGTAAATGCCAGTCAACTACAGAGATGGTTTCAAGAACATCATGAGCACGAGTCACGAACAGCACCAAAGGAGACAATGGTACGCCGATCAGAAAGATTGCGAGAACAGCTTATTAAAAGGGGGGACGAGTGTGGTGTGGTCTACTTATATCCATATAAGTAGTATATGGTGTGGGTCAGACATAGAATGTATTTTCGCAGAAGACCGATGAGGAAAGAACTGAAATGAAACGCAAACGTCTGGAAAATGCATGAGCAATGGAATAAGAGAAGAAACAGTGAAGATTGAAACAATTGGTTGTTAATTTGCAAACTGACTGTTCATTGTTTGGTAATCAGAATTTATTGAGATAGTCTGTAATCTTTGCTTAAATACATTCGATTGTCCCCAGTCGTGTTCTGTTCACTACATTACTACTGATTTCAGTTAAACCATAATGTTGTGTAACATTTTGTTCAGTATGAGCACTATGCCTACTGCCCCCAAATGCCCTGATACGGCCGAGAGTGGGGAGTGTCTGCCCTCCCACTCGAAATGCTCTCACATGGCCACGCGTAAATAGCCTCTGCCAGGGAAGTCCTGTATGAATAGTTACATGTTAAAATTTATCCCCTTTGATAATAATCATCGGTAATAGATCATTAATGATGTAATTATTAAAACAAGATCATTATTATTAAAAACATGTCACTTTTTAAACAACTTTTAAATGTTAACAATCTACTTTAGTGTAGATTAGAACAATCTATATAAACGAAAAATATTGTTTTAAATGAAAACCTCATTAGAAGCAAAGATGGATAGTGGCTAGCAGTGGAATCCAGGACGCGCGTTTCATCCTACTTGGAACTCGTCAGGTGGATGTACCTGCATCTCAGAGTTGATGTTCACTCTGGGACTGCACATATGCCAATAAGAAACTGACCAGTTGCAGTCCTAAACATCAATGGGAAGATTCAAACAAACAAAAATAAGTGAATTTAAAACTTCATTAGGGTTTTACTTTAATATACAGTAATATTCATGTTCATTTTTGGAAATATTCATACAATCCTTCCTCGAGGCTACAGTCCAACTAAGATATGGTTACTGATATACTTCTAAATAAACTAACTAGGACAATCAGGAGGACCTTATATGCATCCAGTCTCTGTCTACTATTTTCTTGTCAACTTTCAACGCTTCTTAAACTAAAAGGTAAATGACCTAGTTTTACTACATACAAGCGTGTTTACAAATTCTTCTGCCCCTGTGTGTAAAGCTTTAACTGGTGTCAAAACAGACAACCTAGCCTACGAGTTTGAAAGGACTTACCTTCATTGTTGGCAACTGGTATAAAAAAAATCAATAATCAGCTCAACTCTATTACAGATGGTTGATAGAGGTCGTTTTGTAGAAAAGACTAAAGCATTCAGAGTAATTTATTTTATACTTAGAACCTTTCCTAATGGAATTCGATTTCATCTTCTGAGTTTAGTGGAAGCTCTAGGGATTTGAACCAAAAACTCTAGCCTTTGTATTCGGATAGAATTTAAGACACTCTTATTTCTTCGTTGATTAGAAAAAGTTTGACCGATAATTTTGTTCACAATTATTTTCTATATGTTCATTAGTCTTTCCCCACTCAGTTTTTTGAATATATTCATCTCTGTCTAATTGTATAACCACTTTATATCATATGATTTAACGATCTTTAATTGATGTTATTTCAATGTCTGTTTTTCCAAGTCTTTGCCCTAATTCCTGTTATGAAACATTGATTCAAACCTGTATTATTCCTATCACAACTAATGCACCTGTCATCAAACTACCAATTTTTACTTTTTACGTAGACTGCTTTGATAGGTCTAATATTTTCATATATGCTGCTTTATGTTAAAGTCTGGTGAAAATCTAATTGGAAACAATAATGTTTGCCTATATGTGTTGTTCAGAGTTTAAACGGTGATATGATTTTTTGGACAGGGAATAACTAAAATCAGAAACGCAAATGTGTCATAAATACTACTTATAACTTAGTCTATCAAAGCTAATATCTTTAGATTCAATGAATCAGTGATATCCAACGTAGCATTTAATGATCATCCCGTGATATTATAAGTGAATATATAACAACCTTCATAAACCTCAGTCAGTTAAATAATATTATGACTCTTGACTTACTAACAAATCTCATTTAATTTAACTCCGTAAACTGTTGATTGTATGAAAATCACATCAACAGTGATACAAAAGTTTATCAAATGAAGTTATTTGATTTAAACTGTGTCAGAATAATCGAATCCACCTGAACCATTTTAGTAAACATGAACTTCAGTATTTCAACCCGAAAATAAAAATTTACTTAACGTCGGTGTGCTCAAATTGAAGCTTATATTGTGTTTATATTCGAAATCCTTAATAATGTTTTCCACAAGTGTCCCTATAATTTCTAAACAATCTTTCCGCTGAAAAATACCTTAACTTATGGTCATTTATTTAGAATAACTTAACAGGTCATGTTGAATTAAACGAATTTATGGATCTTTGGATACAAGCTAAAGGATGGAAAGTAAGTGATTTGTAAATGATTTATAGAATAATAAAATAAAATTCTTATACTTATTCAACCTTTAAAAAGAACTTAGTAAACAATGAGAGCAATCTTAAATTCTTTCCTTAAAACATTTTTAAGCTCAAATTATTATTGTTATTATCAAGAATGAACTTCAGTAAATAACTCTAACTCAGTTTACAACATTTAGCATACTTAGCTTTGGATTTTTCATAACCTAGAATTCGTATTGTCTTCAGTGAAATGAGCCTTAACCAATTTCATTTTCTTGTGTAACCACGCTAAATATAGTCTTTATGGTGTGACCTCTTTGCTTTTATACGCAAAATCCTAATTATGCGAATAAAGCTGAATTATTCAAACGTAATATCTTTGTACATTCGTGCAAACATTTGGATGGAGTTATTTGTGACTGGAGACAAACAAGATGAGTCATTTACTATGAAATTTCTAAAACTGACTGGTTACTGAGAAGTGAGTCCCTTCTTAGTGCTGATCGAATTTTAAAGACCAAGTTGTAATCTGCCAACACTTTACTGTGAAATGTGTTCAGACTGTGGTATGTTTTGTATGTAAAGCGTTGACGAAATTCATGGTATCATCTGAGGCAAAATTGTGTATGGTAGCTAACGTTGATTTTTTCATCTTTTAATCCACTTATTCACTTTGTCCATTCATATTACTCCAGCTCACTCATTTATACAGGGCTTTCACAATCACGCTTCCTCTATTAGGGACAAAATATTTCTAAAGAATTTTGGTTCCTTAAAAGTCGAATTTTTATTCAACTTCTATTGATTTCAGTGTTAAAAATTAGTTACTTTCCAGCTCCCTGAGATCTGTAGAGAACTTTTAAGCTTGCTTTAAAAAATTTCTATCCCTTCAACTATCTCTATATCCCTCTCACAAAAACAGTATTACAGTCCGGACATTTTATTTCGTAAACTCAGTTTTGCCTTTCATATATTGGTGACGTGACCTTCAATTTCGCTAATGATGAACAAGGAAAATTATTCATTCGAAAGTGCAACTTTATAAAACGACTACTTAAGTCCCATTCTACCTCTCATTGTTTTTTTACCATATGGAATGACAGCAGCATCAACCCAATCTTTCGATAGACAATTTGACTACCCCATACCCTTATTCTTAGTGATTATCTTTATAAGATATCAGAGCATTAGTTCATCAAGACACTTTACTAGAAGTGTAGTATTTTACATTGGTAACTGGAACACGCATAAAAGAACTGATTGTACTTTCATTCTTTATTTGGCTGTAGATCAATCATCAGTGACTTCATATATCTCTAAAATGTTTATAACCGGAATAATTTCCAAAAGTGACTATTGTTTTCATTTCTCCTTGTTTTTAACACTTCCAGCATATATTTATAAAACATGATGTTGATCAAAGTGGTTATTTCAGTGCATATGAATTTCGTGAAGCACTGAATGATGCAGGTATGCTTATGTCATCATTTCTTTCTTTCTTTTGTGTCCTCTCGATGTTGATAATAAAAACGGCAAGTGATTAGTATTTTTTCGGAGTATGTGTTTCCTAAGCTGATAGAAACCAAATAAGACAGAAACAACCCCCTTGATTCCACTGTTCACCGCAATCCAACGTTGACAAAAAAGTGTTTTTCACTAAAACATTTTAAGATGTTTCTTTGACCACAATTAAAACATTTTATCTTCATAACGTTTCATGAATGAATAAATTTAACGTTTGTAATATATGTAATCTAAAGTAATTAGTCCCTTTTATAAATTTCGATAGTGTAATGAAGAGACAGAGTTACTCAAATCAACTCAGTCTTCTCATTAATCCATCGAAATATTTGCAATCAATTAATTGGAAAGTGAGAGATTATTCTATCTGTTAATACTACAGTACGTTCCTAAATTAATTAAGATAATATAAACAATCAAGGCAGTTTGTTAAAACAACAATATTGTTCCATACAATAAATAATATTTAAAGAGGTTAAATTTAACTTCAATCGAAAACTACTTCGAAGTTGTTCGTTTACAACTGTACTTTAAAATGACTTTAACTCATGATCAGACCAATCTTCAAACTAAATTTTTAATACATTTATTTATCAGAAGGGAGTTTTGTGGAGATTGTAGTAATTTTATACAGTTGAAATCATGAGTCAATTGAAGTTAGACCACCATGAAAAACCTGGAAGCACTGGACAGCCGTTTCGTCCTATTGTGGGACTCCTCAGGAGTGCGCATCCACGATCCCGCCTCGCGAGGTTCGAACCCAAGATCTATCAGTCTCGCGCATTTATGCAAATAAATACGAAGTATATCATATCTATCACATGTTACATTAAATCTAACTAGACCCAAATGAATTCAAACACATTTAATGGAACATTATAACATTTCAATTTACATTACGGAAATCAATAAAGAATTTTTCAATAACAATATAATCTATGCTACGAAGCTATGACAATTATCATAGTTTACAATTTATGAAAACCTATATAATATTAAAGATGGATAGTGGCTAGCAGTGGAATCCAGTTTGACGCGTGTTTCGTCCTATCTGGGACTTGTCAGCTGGATGTACCTGCATCTCAAAGTTGATATTCACTCTGTGACTCGAACCCAGTACCTTTTGCGTTATCCACTCAGCTACTGAGTCCTGATAGTCATTTGCTTGTGCAATGGGGTGAAGTTGTATTCACTTGGTGTTGTATACTTGTATCTTCCCATTGTTATTTAGGACTGCAATTAATCAGCCTCTTGTTGGCATATGTGCATCCTTCTTTACTTATAAAGCTTGTGACGTCATGCAATATCGAGGTAGCTCGCACAGGATGCACATATGCTAACAATAGACTGATCAATTGCAGTCCTAAATAACAATGGGAAGATATAAGTATACAACATCAAGTGACTATATAAGATTAATTATTATTAATAAACTGCATTTCCTAGTCGGTAAAAATTTATTTCATTCTTAAATACCGCTGTTTATCTATCTAGTTTCATTTTAATCATTAATTTTAATTTATTTTTACTTTTTTTTCTTCATACAATCAAATTCTATTTGATTATTTAAAACAAATACCAAATTGTGAGACACTTTCTTGAATTCCACTACTTTCTTAGGTTATCATGTGAGTAATCGATTAATCAATGCTATTATAAATCGATATCAAGATCCTGGCACAGATAAAATAAGTTTTGAAGATTTTATGTTGTGCATGGTACGACTTAAAACTGCCTTTGAAACAATTGAAGCACATCCGAAAAATATTGAAGGCACATCACTTTTCAGTGCTGAAGACGTAAGTCTCCGAATTATTTTTTTATTTTTTTTCACATACACAGGATTGTAATTATTCAAATGAGTTAAGTTTGTAATTTAACCTATTTGCCAGGCTGACAATGTTATTTTAGTCCATAATATTTTGCCTTTATTATATATATAATGCTTGTCTTAATGACTAAGTAAGACTGAGATGCATGTAGCAGTCTATTCACTTATATATCATGCGCTTAAATTTTTTAAATGCTGGGAGATTCGATATCGCATTTACGAGCACATGTATATCTGCTTATGAAACTACATTCACACACCAATTTTTTTCGTTTTTTATGTATACTGGTCGTACAATATGGGCTTTGCTCTGAAATAAAATTTTGACTAGTTTTCTCTGGCTTCTGGAAATTATACGCCGTTGAGGAATTAGAATGATTACGGTTGTCCGGTCGTTCGATCCTTGATGTATGAGAATGGTTCCAAGGATATCCACAGCAATAAGGTTTTACATGATTTGACTACGATTCGACAAAACCAAGCTGATAATCAGAAGTATTTAAGTGAACTGGTGATCTATACATATTACTAAGACTTACTTACTTACGCCTGTTACCTCTCATGGAGGAGCATAGGCCTCCCACCAGGATTCTCCATCTAACTCAGTCCTTGACAATCCTTTCCAGTTGTTTTTAGATGCTACCCATTATTTTGATGTCTGCTCCCACTTCCCACAGCAATGTGTTTCTTGGTCATACTTTTTTTTCCTTTTCCCTTCAGGATTTCATGTTAAAAAGTTTACATACAAATAATTAGATTTAAATTTTATCAGTTGGTATTCGGATATTGATCATTTAAGTGTTTAAGCTACTACAAAATGTAAAAGTCTAGGATGATTTGGGTACAAACGATGTCTTTGCTTTTGAAAACTATTCAATTAATGTTAAATCTTTGTTGGTTATTATGCTACAAAACTTCACAGTTCTAATGATATGAAGTCCCTAAAATCATCCAATCAGTTTGAAAACAAAGTGATAGATTAAATTTATTTAATATATGATGAAGTGCCTAAATTAATTTGATAATAAATTACAAAAAATAATATCTTTCAACATTGTTAGCTTCTTTATTCAGCACGTTCTAGTTAAGAACCTTCCATTGTCCCTCTTGATAATATAATCCGCGCCTAGGTCAAGTAGAAATTATCTCTTCATTTCGTCACAAGCACCTTGACGTTTTTTTAGAAATTAGTATATTTGACATTTTTCGATATTGTTATGAATTTTATAAGAAAAAGGCCGTATGCCAATTTGTTATGATCGTATGCCCGGCTTTTTATCACGTGAGCTATCCACCAATCGGAATACGACTTGTCGAATTTTAACACTGTGACAAATCAATGACGTTCGACCAGTATGAACAGTCTAGCGTCTTTATTGACCTTTGTCCGCCTAGCCCTTTCAATTGAGTCCAGAACACCAATAACAGCTTATGCTATAAAAATCATTTATTCCAAGCATACTCGGTTTATATACTAGACAGACAGACCACATCACACCATAAAATAGAAAATAATATTTGTACAGGATCAAGTCAAATGTGGCTGTGAACGTGGGAGACGGTAATTAATCAACTGAACATAATTTGGGAAAAGTAATTCGTATAATAATAATCCATATATCAAAATGAAGCTTGTAATAAGATGAATATGGATATATACAACCTAATTACTGAATAGTTATACAATAAGGATATTTATATAGAATAATCGTCCGTTAATAGGTCCTGGAAGATAGCGGCGATTATGTCTTCACTAGGATATAACAGATACCTCTAGTAATTGTAGATCGAATTAACTGTCATTTTTCTGATAAACCTGTACCACTCTCAGATTTTACCTAATCTAGAATTAAGTACTAATAATATTGTCCAGAACGACCTTGGGAGATTAGCTATTTACTAATCCTACCAAAAAAGACCACCTAAGCTATGAATTTTTTTATCAATTTAACAATAATCTTCCTCTACCAAATCACTACGATTTGATTATCAGAGTGAAAGCAGACGTTTTCTTCTTAGAATTCCCAGGGATGCTACCCTAATAAATGTCGTTAAACTCGGTATTTTAAATCATTTAACTTATCAGAACCATTACTATTCTTGATTGACAGAATATAACTTAAGCAAAAGTTTGAAACGTAAAATTGTTTTTTACAATATAACTTACAAAGTCATCTATATTTTCTAAATAACCAAATTTAATAAATTCTCATCATATAAAAGATACTACTCGTAACATAATACTTAAGTCAATAAGTATATTATATATTTGTTTAGTTTAGTCTGCATACGTCTGTTTACTTTACTAAGAATAACTAATGAAGTTCAAACAACTATTATTCTATTTCTTTTTTGTTTACCGATTTTTAGTATCTACGATTTTCAGTTTATATCTGATTCTATCAAGAAACAGTTATTGAATTGGATGAACCCACTGACAATTTACTTCACACTATCTTTTCTTGTTACAATCATATGTTGATTTATTTTTTCAATTTAGAAATCTACAAATATTTAAACAAAGAAGTATATTGTACTTTTTTGTTTGAACAACGGAACTTTTGATATAACAGTAATAATATTTCATGATAATTCAGTCTTTATAAATATTATTACCAATATGATATTTTATACTAGTCCCAAGTAATTATGTGAATTTATTGTTTGGAATGGGTTGGAGGACCATATTGTACATTGCTGAAACTCCACTTACTCGTACCTTTGCAAGGAACCGGATATAAGGCCTTCAAGTCTTGATATAAGGATAATGAACACAGACCATTGAGTTAAAATTAGATGATCTATATTTTCATCAACACTCACATCTCAATACTGTGAGTCCATAATCCATTATTATCAGTAGATATCTGGATAGTTTCTTTACAAGCTGAAAGACTTCACACTTTACAGCATTTTATTAAAACTTCAGGAAACAGTGTCGCAATTCGATCTGCGAACGATTATATCATAAGTAATACATAACCCTGTAAAGTATGCTTATCTTTCAGAATAGCATTGGTCCAATCAGCCAAAGGCTTAATCTCCCTCAAACTTGTTGCTCTCATCTGATCCTAAGGTTTTTAATGACGGTAATCAAGATTTTTAAGGAAATATGTTGCCCAATATATACCTATGTCGTCATTGAAAAGCCTAAAAATGGAACCATTTCTGTGAAAGCTTCAGAAAAGCTTGACCTTCGTGTACCACATTTTACGATAAAAACGATATACGCCTATAGTAAGTGACTAGGAAAAAGAACTTTGAAAGAAAGCGTTATTCATAAATCTAGTTGAATGAATTGAAGATCATTTCAAAATTATGTAATAAAGACTAACTTTACATTTTTCAGCATTCAAAGTATAATTTGACCAATAAACTCCTAAAATTGTTGATTACAATCTTTTATTAAAGACAACAACTAAATAGAAGCTTAATGAACAACTACATTATGAACTAGACATGTAACGAAAAGAAACCATGTTGAATTGCAATATAGGCGTGATCAAAAATAAAACGACAAGTGTTAATTAAGACTGTCAAATGCACATGTTGAATAAAACAAGAACAAATTTTTGTTTGTAATAGTTTCGAAAATCTATAATTTTTCTTTACCAGAATACCAACAATAGCGAATTGTCGTCACTTTCACCGTTTCGAACCGTAGCTGATAACCTATTACATCTCCTGACCCTTTTATCCTCCTATAAATGATAGCCTTTACTCCAGTCAATTATAAATTCGATAATCATTAAAGTGACCTGCTATGCCTTATAGCGGCTCACTAATATCGCCTGATAAAAACACCATTGGGAATCTGTTCGGCACTAACAACATTGAGTCAATACCAAGCCCTTATAGGTCTTTAATACCTTAGCTTTCCTCTCTGTCCTGCCCGTTAAGTCCAAAATACAGTAATTAGCCTGCACAATACGAGTATTATGTTTCAAACATGAGTAATTTATTTACAGGTATACATGACCACATCACACATTAAAATGGGAAATAACAATTAAATATAATCACGTCAAAAATTGGCAGTGAGTAAGGGTGACTGTGAATAATAAACTGGGAACAAATTAAGAATAGTATATCATACAACAGTCGTTAATGGGTTAATTGAAAGCATATAATAAAAGGAATGTATATAATTATATGCATGTAATCTAGTTATTAATCATTCATACAATAATAATATTATATATAATAATGGCCCATGAACTAATCCAGGCAATTACTATTTATTTAGTCATTGTCAGGCACCACAAAACTAGGTTTTATTTTATAAATATTTTCGGATTACGTTAGATAATTTGTCTTGCATTCCCCAAATGTCATAATTGTGTATTAAAATGTACACTACTTACAAATCTACAAGTAGAGCAAATTACAAAGAAAATCTATGGCTCTGAGCTTGGGCTTAGAAACAATCTCAATCATTTTAGCAGGTTGATGAATACATGGCATAGATTATTTGTTGTTACTTATTTGAGGAAACTAGGAAGAGGGTTCATAATCTGGACTGTATTCCTTCTTTTCCTCCATAATGAGGGAAACACCCTCTGTTCCTTAGAGATTCTAATTCAATCACCATCTGTATCCCAAGTTGATAAAGTTAGCTGAGGAACATACGTGAAACAGTACTAAAAAATTACTTTTAAGCTTGTGCTGATATTATTTCCCAGCTAGGTAACGAAAGAATCACAATTATATCATTCAGGATCATAAATACGACACCGTAAAAACACTTTATTAAGCTACAAAATTTCTCTCCAACTTCAAAATATTCCTTCGTAAATAACCAGAATTATATTTAGCAAATTTATTGCCATCCATATCAATAGCATATGTTGAATAAAGTCCGTTGGTTGGCTGATTAACCCATTTGAATATCTAATTAATACGTAAACTCTCGAATCCACAAGAAGACAAAAAGAGTGAAAGTCGAAGGAGAAATCACACAGTTTGTTTATGATATTGTGCATTACTATTGGTATTGTAAATCGTAATTTAATTGGTAATATCTGTTCTTCTACGAGAAGTCAGTGCATTTTACTACCATAATATATATGTAAACCGCTACTACAGACTGCAGATTACATATCACTTAGGTATTAATAGAGACTAATGGCTTAAATTTGACTACTCTTTAGTTCATTTCACAGAGGCTGAAACGGTTACTGATTTTGTGGGTGATATAATCCCAAATTGTTGACATTGGAACCAAGAACTATAGGACTCCATCTCAGTGGTTCAAAGGTAATGCACTTACTACAAGACATAAAAGACCTAAATTCAATAAGGTGTGAGTGGGGGATTAAGAGTAAGGAGAAGAAGCATTTATCTGGTGCTTAGTGGTCCTCGAAATGGATAACATATCCATATATATCAACTAACTACATTGGAAGTTACATTTTTCCTGGACGCTTGGAAACCGAAATATCTCGCCACAAATGCACAAGACCTGGCTGTAATTTATCAACTGACTTGAGTATCTCCCCAATTATGTGTCCGCTTAACAATCTGTTGTCAGTCAAATGTGGTTGTTGAAGGTAAAGTGTATAAAGAAACCGCAACATTGCACAATCAATATGCTATTAAAACATCATTTTTGACTAGTACTGGAGATAAATCTAGTGGTTTCAGAGAATAAAGTGAATTTATGTTTGATCCTGATACTTTTGCATGTGCATAGAATGTTCACTTCATACCAAGAAATGTGACGAATGAAGTCAGACTGAAAAATTAATCGAGCCATCTATAGTTTGCAGACAGCCTGACTACAAATAACTATAACTAGAGTTATTTTACACTAGTACTTTCAATTGAATTTATTCACCAATAAATATTGTACCAATGTGAAATATAAACTAACCTATTGGCTCAGGATTCATGGTTTTTCTCATAGGTGTCAGATCCAATATCAGTCAGAGCAGTCATCTAATTACATATGTCCTAACATAAGACAAGTATGACTAACTAGCTGGGCTAAACGCCCTCTACTATGGTCGATCAAAAAAAACTAAGACAAGTATCAAATAATTCACTCGATTTTAATTCGTGTAAATTAGATAAATTGCATAAATATTCTCGTCACTGTAGAGCTACTGAAATAGATTCAAGTAGTCCCAATCATGAATACAAAGTTTACTCGAAAGGTTTCAGTTTTCCGTATCCTGTAATGGATTCAATCCAATTCAAATAGGGATATATTGGTGTATAGATTGATGGAATCCCATTCAAACCACACTGGATTCCTGATGATGCAATACCAGCAACGAACCATTCCTAAAGGTTAAAAAGAATATTTTGAAAATGACGTTATCAATTCACACAATAACGCAACACTTTAAAACAAACGATATTTCGAATGATGATTATCGCTTGAATTATTATGAATTCATTATTACACTTTACAGCAATCACTGTTAAACTTCGTTAACTAGTTCATACTTTAAGAAAATTTGTTTTAAATCTTAATAATAATAAAGTGGGTTTGTCTTAGGTTTTTCTGACAATCGGTTCTCTTACGCCTATTGAACACATTCAATGCTATATTGAATGGTAGGTTAATCTATTCTTATTTTCATAAAAGTTAGAGGGTTGAGGGAGTATATATATGAGAGAGAGAGAGAGGGAAGCAATCTAAAGGAATATAATATATAATTAGTGAACAGAAAAAAGACATTGCTATCTCATATCCAGTTTGTGGATAAGTGAGAACAATAACATCGATGATTATTTTAGGAAATGACCTTATTTCTACCTAAGGGTAAATAGGTTAGGACTAACTATATATCTATATAGTTTAAGGTTATTTCTTTTGTAGTAAAACAAAGTTAGGAATAAAGGAGGATCAGAATATAAAATAAAACTATTCATATTTTTAGAAAGAGATTGTAAGAGTCATGACTACCTTTCAGTAAACAGTCTCTAGAATATTCTAATAACTATATACAAACAATCATTGAACACAAAATAAGTGTTATTGATAAAATAGTGGTAATTTTTGTAACCTGATATCAGTTCAGTAAATTTAACTAAGAGATCGAAGTTGAAAAGTTTCAGTAATCGCAAATGAAGCCAAACAAACTGTATTTGCTAGTAAGCTAGTAAAGTCACCAATTTATGGTTGTTATGGAATGATGAGTAGATTATCATTCAGTAATCAATAAAATATACTGTCACTATAGTATTGTGGAGATTGTGAATCGATCAATGTTAGACTACCACTGAAAACCTCGAAGCACTGAATGGCTGTTTCGTCCTAGTATGGGACTCCTCAGCAGTGCTTATCCACGTGCGGGACCGTGGAGATTGTCATATTTTCACAGTTCTAGTGAGAAGCTGTGGCTAGTGGAGCCCAATCGGTGTCAGATGTGAGACAAATATCCACCTCAGACAATGGGTTATGCAAGCTCACGGATTGATTGAAGTTAGACGTTAACACTGTTGAATGCCGGCTCAGTGGGCCAGAGGTTTGCGTTCGCATTCGAGATTGAAGGTCCTGGGTTGGATTCCCGTGCTGGGACGAAACAGATATCCAATGCTGCCAGGTTTTAAATGTTGGTCTAACATTGATCGATTATTGATCTCAATGAAAACTGTACTATACTGGTTGCTATCCCATATTTTATAGTCACCTTTTAATGTAGTCTAACATCTTCGTTAGACAGTCGACAATCGATTTGTCTTCATCATTTAATCTACTAATTCTATCTGTTATCACCATCAAAATTTAGTGCAATTTTCCCCCAGAAAGTTATTAACGGATAGTTTTGCAGATGATAATGCCCTATTTTAAAAGCTAGTATTGCTGGTGAAACTTAATCTGGCCAAAAGTAATATTCATTTCTGCAACCATTTGGAATAACCAATGGGCTGCGCAGCAAATTTACTGAATTTCAAAATGTCGAACAATGGACTTCGACTTTGTGGTTCAAAAGTAATACATTCTATATGAAGCATGAAGTTTATAGGTTCAATTTGGTGCATGGTCGTATTCCGTCACTGATGAATAGTCCTGAACAGCGATGAGACTTCAGTCCAATGCTCACTAGTTTTCGATGATCCTTCAGCTAAGATCGATCTCTGGTAAAGACAAACCTAATAATTTATATAACATTATCCTGACTATTCAAACTTGCTATGTATAATTGATTTACTCTACAATCACATGAAAAGCTGTAAATTTTACACGAAATACTAATATTTCCAGTACTTAACTATCCGATTTAACGCAAATGTTATTTATCGTTTCAGGAAATTAAGAGAGAACTTTAATAATTTATATATATGATTATCTACTTCATTTTCAAAATGTAGCAATAAGTTATTTGGAATGAAACTTGTTAAAACCACAAAGTTTTAAAGTATCACAATGGCAGTTAATCAATAAACAAAATTGGTGTAAAAGACTGCTCTTCTTTCTTGGCAACGAATATGTTTAAGACAATTAGACTGTCAATTAAAGATCTCCAGTTATGTTAGTAGTAATATTAATAGTAGAAGTAGAAGTAAAATTTTTCGTCGATTTGTATTTTGGTTAATATCTGAAAAGTTTGATTTGACATATTTTAGTAAGCACAAGCTCAAGTATTGCCTAAATATACTGTGTATTATGCTAAAGTTTAGCATTAATTTTGGCTTCCACATCACTGACGTTGAACAAAATAAACTGAACATAAACAAAGTTTTGAAATACGCAAATATCTGAGACAAGAAGAAGATTTGTAGCTCAGATGGATGATTTTGATGGAGTTTTGTTCTTTGAGCTGGACGACCAAACCATCTAGCTCAGAGAACAAAACTCTATCAAAATCTGAGACAACACTCATTAGTATAAGTCAACTCTGGCTTAATGAATTATTAATATATTTATTTTGTAACTCCTCCTGCTTTTAGCTTCCTTTACCAATCTCTACGCCTTTTGTACGTTTGTCTTCATTGAACTGTATTATAACCATAAAACTTGAATTGACTGGTCAGTTATTTATCATTCATATGCTCACCAGTGACTGGCCTAAAGAGGTATTTCTTGGAGTTCTAGTGAGAAGCAGCGACCAGTGAAGTTCAACCAGGTCTGTTGCGAGATATTAACTCACTGAACACAATGGTAGATTGTTTGAAGTTAGACATTAACACCGTTAGATTCTGGCTCAGTAGTTTAAAGGTTCAGCGCTCACGCGCGAGACTGATAGGTCCTGGGTTGGAATCTCGCAAAGCGAGACCGTGAATGCGCACTGCTGAGGAGTCAGTCCCACAATAGGAAGAAACCTCTATCCAGTGCTTCCAGGTTTTTCATGGTGGTCTAGGTTCAATCGACCCATGATTCCAACTATTAAAATTTATTATTTTACCTCATTTCTGCCACCAAACTAAAAAAAAACTCATTCAAAATCATGTTTTAAACAAACCTCTTACCTTTATAAATTTCGAATAATATTGTAATTCAATACATAAAAGTGGTCCACCACTATCTCCTTGACATGTATCACCATCAACATATCTTCCACCAGCGCATAAATAACTAAAAGGACATTTTTGACTAATAGAATTATCAATTAAACTTTGTCTACAAATAGTTATCCATTCATTTTCTTCTTGTTGTTGGCCATGATTTTGTTTAGTTTCTGTTACTAACTGTAATTTCTTCCATAATTTACTACATGATTCAAGATGTACAAATGCTACATGAAAATCTATACTAAATAAAATGTAATCAATTATACTTTTATCATAATTAGAAACTTATACAATTATTAGAATTTTCATTCATTATATTACGATAATTTAAATGACCAACACCTGAAACTATACATATATACTGTTGATTATTAATAAGTAGTTTATCATTTAATAATAAAAACTTTTTCAATTCTTCATAATTATACATTTCATTATTAATTGAATTAAGAATAGAGCTTTGTAATTGAATTAAACCAATATCTGGTGATAAACTTTGTTGTTGTGTAAAATTTGGATGAAGAATTAAGGCTTCAATTGATCTTGGTATATTTTTAGGTATAAAATGAATGGATGATGATTTATCCATATGTTGATGTAATTTGGATATTTGAAGGTGATTAACACTACTATATTTAATGAGAAAAAAATATAAAAAAATTAGAATACCTTTGAAATGGACTAATACAATGAGCTGCAGTTAATATCCAATTATTACTAATAAGTAGACCACCGCATAAATGTTTTGGTTTTACTGTTCTGAATCCACGAAGAGTATAACTTATTGAAACAAATCGATCAAGAAGAAATTGTATTAAACTTTCAGGAATTTGTATACTATGAAAAAAGTGATTTTGTGCTATCTGTCTTTTATCTTTTGAAATATCTTCTACTGATTGTTTAAATCCACGTTGAATATTTTGTGATTGACTATTGATACTAAAGATTTCTGGTTTCATAAAATCTACTTTTCCATTCTGATTCACTATTAATCGTTGACCTCCATAAATGACAGGTTGGATGATGCTTGAATAATTACAATTCACATTGTCTGTAAGACACAAAAAAGACCTAAACATAGAGTTGGTTAGGAATAAAGAAAATACTTTAATTTGGCCGAATTACAATCAAACTATCACCCTAAAATGGATACTACAACAAATTTACATCTATGGTGAATCAAGAATTACTTATGACACTTAGATTATTTGGATTCTGAAACTTGATAACAACATACAACTCAAACCAACAGATAACATAGGACTAGTCTCCAAACTGATTTATGTCTTTCATGAAAGTTGTTTTCCAGTTTACCGAATCATTATAAAGCTATTAAAATGTATAATGATTAACAAGCGACTATATTGGTAAACTAAGAGGAACAATGTTTTTCAAAGCTCTACACCCTGAGATAGGATAGTGTTGACCATTCGTCATATTGTAAAATGACAGCAATTGTAAAAGGTATCATTATCACATCTGAACCTGTTAATTCAATAAATAATACCCTCACTAAAGAGCTACAAACCAGAAACAACCATTTATTAATTATCACCCTTTGAATTTATTCATGGGATCTACCTTTAAAGTAAATATTTCTTTACAACCGTTAGCCAACATATCACCTTATCATCGTACAGTCAATGGCAATAATAATGTCATATCACTAGGAAAAAAAACGGCACTTAGCCATGATTTGAAGGGTCTAAATGAAAGTAGAGAATTCTAAATAAAGAATAACTAAAAACACACAAAAGTGATATTTGACTAAAAGGAATGAACCTAAATACTAAAGTTTATCAATCGGAAGTCAGTCCGTGATCGTATGAACCCGACAGAATAAACGCTCGTAACAAAACTGTGATTTTAAGACTATGGAAATTATAGAATTTTGTGTCCATTGCGTAAAACAAATACACCTTATACACGTGTTCAAAAAGAATTGACCACAGCTACTACACTAAAGTTGTTATGAATGATATCCCCTAGAAGGTCAATGAAAGCTTGGCGATAAAATCACCGTGATCAGAGGATGTAATTTAACCAAAATTATCCCCTTAAAATCTACAAAACTTCATAATCTCACAAAATATCATCTTGGTTTTAGAAAAATTATAATCGAACTACCAAAGATACAGAGCTCAAAATACTGTATTTCCTATGGAACGAATTTAAAGTGAATGAACCAAGCTTCAAACTGTATGCAGCGAAAAAACGAATTCACCCTTGATTGATCACTGGGTGGTGATCGATATCATGCATATCAAATTCTTCTTAGTCCTCATCGAATGCTATCGATCAAGTTGCAATGTGGCCACTAGTCTAGGTGGCTCGACACTGCGTGTACTATGTTGAGATAAGATGGTAGTTGGAGGTGGTCAACAGGACTTGACACGCAGGGGCAATGTCTCTGACTGTGAAGCTGAGTGACATGGGATCGAATCCGTCAGGGAGCACCAGTTCCCTCAAGATCACAGGTACACCTTGTTGACGACTGCCGAGTAGCACGAACCCCGGGTCCAGGGTTTCCCGTTGACCACCTCCAACCACCATCTCAATTCACCTTACATATAAAACGACAGAAAGAACAAACCTAGTATGTTTAATGATCTTAGAAGAGAATATTTTACTTCCGTTTACGGCTTTAAAAAATCCTGTACATTTCGAATATATTAACAACTTTTATAAAGCCGGAAAAAATGAAGCCCTGGAAAATCCTAGTCCAGTGCTTCCAGGTTTTCAATGATGGTCTAATATTAATCGGTTCATAATCGCAATGAAATGTCTTACAAACGAATAGTTTTAATAATCATATTTACTACTTGTCAGTAGTCGGGATAATAAAACTAAATATAAATAAGTGGAAAACTGAACATCCAAATTATAATACCCTAGATAAAATGCTTGCAAGTTCGAATGTGACTACAATGTGTAAGAAACATACTTTGAACTCTGGTAACATATGTTGTAGGACATAAAATTACTTAACTGTAGCAGAGAAACTTAACTTTAAGTACACTACACAATATTGTAGCAGAGAAACTTAACTTTAAGTACACTACACAATATTGAGTATGCTATATATATATATATATATATATATATATATACATATATATATATATATATATGTCATATTAATGCCTAGTAAATAATGAGACATATTAGATAAATTACCTTTTCGAATGATAAAGACAGTCGGATAATCCTCTGGCTACTTTTTACTAAAACTCAGGAGATTTATTGATCCGAGCTCGATTTATTATTCTTATTATTAAGAAATAGCGCTAGGCATTTAGTTGTTGGCTTTTTGGCCTTTTCTCATGAACAAAAAGCTGCCTAGTTATTAGACCAATGTTGATACTTTGGCTATGGTTAAAATGCATGTGTTTTTTATGTTTTAAGTAACTGTATGATTTTTCAATTTCCCGTTACATGTCACTGATGAATATTAACAAGCTATGAAAACAATAATTCAGGCGTCTAAACACTGTCTGTGATACTTTTTTCTGATAACTTGCGTGATGATCAGTAATTAACAAATAACTGTGGTGTCATTTGAAGTGATAGATTTCACTTTTACACTTTCTAACAGTCATTACCAGTCTTTATTTAGTTATTCTTGAACGAGAATCTATAAATTTAAAGAGTTCAATCTGTAGATTATTATCATAGTTCTTGAAAAGAAGAGAAGACTTTGATGTTAACTGTGATATGATATATGCAAACATTATTGGGAAGATAGAACTGCCGTCCATAAATGTTATACAAAAATCATGCATCAGAAAAGTAGTTTGAACATTATTTAAGTTGCATGACCCAGTAGAATCCTTTACTGAAAAATCTTAGCATCTATTGATAGTACTTACTTCAATCAGTTTAGCTCAGGTTTAGAACAAAAATTCAAATGATATTAAATACAGTTAAATAGGTTTTACTCAACCTATATTTACATTTCACTTGAATGAAATTTCCCATCGGTCATTGTTCTGCTTTAAGCCAACTTCATAAATCGAAACAACAATTCAATTTTCATTAATAACATCTCTAATTAACTCTTGTCTATTACGTAACAATTTTTAGCAGATAAGAATAATTAAGATCATAATAAATATATTTTTGTGATATCCCAATGAGTAGAGAAATTGTATCTCTGACGTTTTGTGACTTAATCTAGGTAACTTCTTCAGAGTAAACAAATAACCGAAATGAAATTAAAACAAGTTTAAATCGTACAAAGGAAACAATGCAAAATAAGATCTTTTGGAATATCGAAAAAAGAGCAATCAAATAACTTGTTGTTTCTAAGTACACTTTCTAGCATGAATGAAAAGCAAACTGAAAATTGGACTAATAAAAATCAAGAAATGTTGAATAGGTGTGTGATATCAATTATAAAAACATATTTAAACCGATCCTTAGTATAAAACTTAAAAGATATATCAGAAACGCCAGTTACATTGTTACATGAGTTATATTGTCCATTAATGAATTCTAACTAAATTCTATCGATCAACTTTGGCATGTGTCTAATGAAAGTTAATAACTTAGTTCTGTAGTTGATTGTATGAGATCAGGAATAACAAAAGATGATCGGCACAAAAAAGTTACTTCAACTGAGTAACGTGTAAAAAAATAAGTGAATGAAGTGATTTAAGGCGTGCTAGTTTTTTCACTTTGTACTTCAATTAATGATTGTTTATCTATATTACACAGTGGATAGTAGACCAGCTTAAACCCAAAACACCACGTATCAATAAGTATCGTTCTGTTTAGTAATCAATGCTAACTATAATCACTAGATCAAATCGTTTACTATGATTGTCAAAATAAATAAATATTTGCCAATGACATTCCAAGGGATTTCGGATAGATAAGATCAACAGATATAAAGTCATTTATACTCATTGATATCCACTACTAATATATGTATAACAAATACCATTATCGAGTCCTGAACATATATCATTCAGTGAATTAATCGATAAAATTGACATCTAAGAAGAAGAAGAAGAAGAAGAATCGATTATGCTAAAGACTTAACACCTATTTTGTTATGAATAAACGTTAGTTAACTACATTAAATTAAGACCTACTGATTACTATCCAAAATTAGTTTAATTTCTTAAATAAAATTCAGTTTAATCTTAAAAGTCAACATGAATCATGATAAACTCAGCATATCAGGTTGGTAGATAAATGATTAGTCAATGTTGATATATTTTGATGAAATCCTGGTATTTTGTAATGCTTTATGAAATATTTGAGGACTTCTCCGTATTACAAAATTAACTATATCAGATTTCAATAGGGTGACAGGCATTATTGAAGCTTAAACTTGTACTATATATATATATATATGTAACAGATGTACAAAATGATAAATGAAGTTGACTGACAACAAGAAAACCAATTTGTAATTGACATGGATAGTCTAGTTACTTCAGTTTTATTTGTTTAGGAATTAATGAATGAATGTCATTTATAGAATATAATTAATGATACTTTATTACATGGGTTAAAATATACGACAAAATACTTTTCTATGGGAAAATTTACGCCAAACATATTCATCTACTATAATCACACACTTTTGTTTTGGATACACTTCCTGTATCGTTTACAAAATAAATATACATATATGTCATTATAATACTAACATCAAATAGATAGTGAAAATAAAATATAGGATGACTCATGATCTCAACTACATAAAAATAACTAAAACCTCCACAAAACCCCCTTTCTGATGATGATCATATGCTCACTAGTGACTGGCTCCATGAGGCATTTCCTGGAGTCCTAGTGAGAAGCAGTAACCAGTGGAGTTCAACCAGGTCTCTTGTGAGATATCAACTTACTGAAGACATTCGTGAATGGTTGCTCAATCTCGTGGATTGGTTGAAGTTGGACATTAACACCGTTGGTTGCCGGCCGGCTCAGTGGTCTAGTGGCTAAGCGCTCTGGCGCGAGACTGATAGGTCGTGGGTTCGAATCTGGCGAGGCAGGATCGTGGATGCGCACTTCTGAGGAGTCCCATAGTGGGACGAAACGGTCGTCCAGTGCTTCCAGGTTTTCCAAGATGATCTAGCTTCAATGAACCCATGATCTCAACTATACAAAATCACTAAAATCTCCACAAATCCCTCTTCTGATATTTAAAACTTCCCCGATATTTTGATTATCACTATTAACAAGATTCAATAAAGTATGATAATGTTGTTCTCTTGAAAGACATTCGTACATATATTGAAGAAAGTTCTGTCTTATAAATAATCCTTACAAATTACTGTTTGATATGTAGTTTTGGAATAATGTATTTCGTCGAAATCTAAATCTTCTTAATCGTTTATAATCATGAAACTTAAAACACACTAGAATAGCTAATTTTGATTACTAAAGCTAATGTTTCCTATCTAAATCAATCTGAATATTTCGTTAATAACTGGGATAAATATCCTTGAAACATTTAATAATGATCGTTAATATTAAGTTGACGATGAATGCTTTATGAATTTCTGGTTTCTATAAGCAAAGATGGATAGTGGACAGCAATGGAATCCAGGACGGGCGTTTCGTTTTTGCTTTAAAAAAATGATGTAATCATATCATAGTTATTTAATTTTTACAATGAAATCTTTCAAACTTACATAATAAATTTATGATCATTATAATGTTGAACAAGATAATCATTATTATACGTTTGTTTATGAAGATACTACTATTAAAATTGTTATTTATTAGTCTCTATGCACTTTTACCAAATTTTATATTTTCTCAACTCACTGACATCATAATTGTTTTCATATACATCAATATTAACCTAATAACTATGTACTCAAAATACATAAATAAATCGGTTTAAACACGTACCTATACACATACACACATACACACACACACTGGTAAGTACATACATATACAAACAGACAATTAAAAATCAACAATTCATAACAAAGTACAATTATACATCTATGTATAGAATACTTGAAAAAAAATAAATTGATTTTCTTTTACACATTTATACTGTTTCATCCATCTATGAACCAAATAATCAAATGAATCTTGATGTTGCTATGGATCAATTGAAAGTTTCTCCGTTCATCTAGTAAAATACCTTTAAATTCATATCTATTTAATCAGAATTATCATGTATCATCTATGATTAGGAAAGCTAAAGTAATAGGTACCCATGGTGTTTACATTGCAGCATTTACTCCAGTGATCATATTGGATATATATATTATATATACTGTTATATTTTGAAACTATGCTGTAATCATAAAAGTAAACTACAGGTTGTTTGCCAATTTCATTCTGTTTTTTGTGTGACTAATCAAATGTTATTGTTTTGATTTCAGGTATTTATTCACATTCCATAGTTGATTTTCATCCGAGAAGAGTAAAAAAAACTGAAATATATATTAATATTTTTTCTTTTGGCCAATTTATTTTATTCTGATGTATTGACTTTTTTAATGATTTTATCATATCAGAAGGGGTTTTTTTGTGGAGATTTAGTATTTTCATTGTTGAAAGCGTGAGTCAATTGAAGCTAAACCACCAGGGAAAACCTAGAAGCACTGCAGACAATTTGTGAACGGTTGCTCAACTTCGTGGATTGGTTGAAGTTAGACATTAACACCATTGGATGCTGGCTCAGTGGTCTAGTGGTTAAGCGCTCACGCGCGAGACTGGTAGGTCCTGGGTTGAAATCTCGCAAAGTGAGACCGTGGATGCGCGCTGCTGAGGAGTCGGTCTCACAATAGGACGAAACGGCCGTCCAGTGCTTCCGGATTTTATCATAGTATATCGTCATTATTGTCCATGAGAATCAATTAAATAATAACTGTACAATTAAGTAGGAACCAGATTTCCAGATGAAACGTCAGATTTACTTCAAATTCATTCGTTGAGATTTTATAAATACGTTCTTCCTCCTTAATTTCTTACATCAACTCGGCTCCCGAATACTATGAAACTATTTGAACAACTTTACAATGTTACAGTTAATTCGGAAATATGATGATTTAAAAGAATTTGATTTTAGAAGTATACTGGGTTTGTAAACATTATCAAACTATAAATCGTTCTTGATGTTGAGTGGTTAGAGGAAATTCGGTAGGAAGCAGCCAACACAAAATTCGTGCTAGTTAGAATAAGTCATTCAAATGACTTGAATAATTCATTGATAATTTTCATACGGTGATATTGGTAACTTTAGTTGCCTCAAGGTTATACATATACCATTTTGACATGTTCCAACTAGTAAAAATTGCATCATTATGTTGAGTCATTAAGACTCATGAATACATTACATCTTTTTGAATAGAATTTAATTAGGTAGCGTGACACCGGTTACTACAAAATGATCAAGTGGTTTAAAGTGGGTTTCTTCATATTTCTGAGGAACAAATGAAGGACAAACATTTTATTTTTGCTACATATCATTCTAAATATTCTTTTATATAATTTTTATGTTAGAATTAAAAACAGGTAAGAAAAGTACCATTGATTAACTAATTCAAAATATAATGTCGCATTTGATACAAAAATCCAAAGGTTCTTAGGTTAATTCTGTTTGAGTTAGTTAAAACAGAAAACGTTAATCCTATTTTTCAGTACTCTATCTTTAATACTAGTAGGCTAGCTGATTCTAGATCATAATACAAACTATTTCCATATAGAACTATCATACTATCTAGTTACTGGTTTTCACTGATTCTTAAAAATGACTACACAAAAATCATGGTGTCATTTAGGTTTATTGATTTGTTTCATTATGAATATAAGTTTAGTCATAAAGAGAAATTGTATATAAAACTTGCCCATAAATTTTAGATGGATCACTTAATCTTACAGTTTAATTAAATATAAACAAACTCATTAAAGAACACGGTGAATCTGATGCAGATGTGAAGGTGTGGATCGGTAAAGCACAAGCAGTTTATTTACAACTAAACAACATTCGGAACTCAAAACAGCTGTCTGTCAACCAACACCAAAGTCAGAATTTTCATTACAAATATCAAGACAGCTCTACTGTATGGGGCGGAAACTTGGAGAACTACGAAAACCATCATCCAGAAGGTACAAGTGTTTATTAACAGTTGTTTATACAAAATACTTCGGATCTGTTGACCAGACCCTATCAGCAACAACCAACTGTGGGAAAGGATAAACCAGATTCTATCCAGTGGAGGAATAAATCAGAAAGAATTGCTGGAAGTGGATAGGACACACATTGATGAAAGCAGCCAACTGCATCACAAAACAAGCCCTCACATGGAATCCTGAAGGCCCAAGAAGAAGAGGAAGACCAAAGAACACATAACAGAGAGAAATGGAGACAGACATGAGAAGATTGAACAACAACTGGATAGGACTAGAAAGAAAGGCGTAGGACAGAATGGGTTGGCGAATACTGGTCGGCGACCTATGCTCCATTGGGAGTAACAGGCGCAAGTAAGTAAAAAACTTAAAATATAAAATAAGTGTCATTATTAACACTTTGATGTTCATGATATAATATTACCTTTTTTCATTTTTTATAAACAATAATTTCCTTATTAACACATAATATATTAACATATTTAAGTAGTTACTTTAAAGTATCTCGAATTTATGTGAGTCATACATCGATATCAGTTTACTTTCACTGAATAGTAAAAATTTGTATCCATATCATTATATACTATAGCAACTGTATACAATGAATTAAATAGGAGAATTATATTTTTTTTTACTTTAATTCTATAAATGAGAATAATAAAAAAAAATTGAATGAATTACTGGTCAATTAGAAATAATGATTAATCATTTTCATATTGACTTGTCAACGCCTATACTTACTACTTATAAAGAAAAATAAAAAACGAAAGTAATAATCAATATTTCAAAAATCAATACTTTTGCACCAGAAATGTAAACATATTACTTTCAAGCAAACATGAAAACATGAAAATAGTAATATTTAATCAGAAGGAGTTTTGTGGAGGTTTCGGTATTTTCATAGTCTCACAATAGGACAAAACGGCCGTCCAGTGCTTCCAGGTTTTCTTTGGTGGTCTAGCTTGAATTGAATCATTCTTTCAACTATAATATTTAATCATCTTAACAAAAAGAATTAAAGAATATCTGAATCTTCTTTCTTTTTTCATTTAATACATTGAAATAATGTCCATATACTTTTGGTTTTAAGTGTTCTATTGGTAGTGTATCAGTTTTAAGGTCTGATTAGATCGTTGAACGAATATATATTGGTCTATATTGTCCAACTTGCTATAATAATAATAATAAAAGAGCAAAATTAACAAGCTGAGGTATATAGGTAGGTAAATGAACACCAGAATTATAATTCATATACTTCCACTTTTATAGTATATATTTTACATGAGTAAAACGGTACATCTTAGTAAAATCTAAGAGAAACAGGGAAACCTTCACTGAATATTGTAAATTTTACTAGCTGATATAACACCAAATATCAACTGACAATATTTTTGTTATATCCCGTGGACAATTATGAATGGTAGCCTTGAGAACTATTTATGGACCAATATGATACGTATATTTCCTATTGTATAATTGCTAAGTAACTTAACTATTCATATTTATGTTCCTTTTATTATGAGCTTTATTTTGGCCCATAGAATATTACTGTACGATTTACCATTCCTGAGTTATACCTATTCTATTAATTACTGTTCCCCACATTCACAGCCACATTTGGTCAAATCTTGTACAAATGTTATTTTCTATTTTATGGTACGATGTGGTCAGTTTGTTCTGTATATAAACCCAGTGTGTTTGGGAATAATGATTCATATTGCAAAGGCTGTTATTGGTGTTCTGGACTTAACTGGCTGGGCTAGGCAGAAAGCAGGACTGATAAGTACTCAAGACTGCTCACACGGCTTTTGTGTATCACTGGTCACTCCTCTCTAATAAGCGGAGATCATCACTTCATATATCAAACAGGGCACACGATATAACAATTTTAATGCCATCGAGTTCCATGAGTTTGATGTTTTATTATTGTTATATGGTACCACAAGCCTAAAATCTCTGAATAATGTTAGGCGATAAGTAGAAAAGATCAATTTCGCTAACATATATGATTCAATAAACTTATGAATTTGGATTAAACACCAATAAAATTAAAAACTTTGCAATCAAGTCAATCAGGCAGTTATCGGTTCCAAGTAAGAAGCAATTAAGTACAGTCACTGAATGATTACTTTATTGTAATCAATAATATGTTTTCTAGCTCCTATTGATAATTAAATCTAATTGGAAAAATTTGTAATGACATAGCTGAACTGATAAGTTTCACTAATTACTACGTTCACTTTTACTGAAACGCCCTTACCTAAGCACTTTGATTAAACATATAAACAACTTACCGATAACAAGATATCCAGGGCACCAGATAATTTCATAACTCACCTAGGAAGAAATACACATTACCTACATTTTTGATAGTCCTGTAAATGAATTAGTATACAGGCAAAATGAAATACTGATAGGTGGAATAGCCTCGACCATATATATATCAATAATATTTCAGAGAACACTGAGAAATATAAGTTAATAAACAATCCTCTTGACGACTAACAGAACTACCTTTTCTGATATGAACTGTTCAATACTAAAAATTTTCATAATGTCTTCTCATAGCATTATTAGAAAAAAATATTACCATCTTATGGTCTTTAAAATTATTCAGTCTCAACAAAAATTCTAAAATTTAGGAATGCATGGGCGTGTTAGGCGGTTAACGGTAATCGATATGAAACAATTGACAAATATTTCGTGATTCCTAATACTCATCAGCAAACCAAACTGGTAATATTGAAGGGAATAGTGCTCCCTTTTCACAATGCTTCACAGTCTAAAACAATACAACTGAGCTACTCATGTAACTAGTGACTTCCTGTAGGACCGAAATATTTACAATTGGTTGACCAGTGATTAGTGACTAGTATAATGTAAATAGCTGAGGGTTTGATGGCTAGTTAGGGACAAAACAAACATAAGATTGATCACTACCTAGTAACTCATCGTATATAAATAATGAGAATGTTATTTCCATCCCGAGTTGATAATAGTTGAGGAACAAATCAAAAGCAAGATATCCTGTTTTAATTTAGGAACTTTTCTTATGAAATTGAGCTAAAAACATAATTAACTGGATAAAAAAGCTCAAAACGGTATCCAACTCAATGAACGCTCTTTTAGATTATTAGTACCGTTTCAACACCTTTATTGAAACACTTCAGGTCAGTGACAAGTAAAACAAAAAGAGTAAATAGAAAGTGACAGAAAAATATTAATTCATTCAGTATTTTTTATTTTAATACGAAATAGGTATGGTAGTTAAGTGAGAGGTCAATATGAGCTTCAATTGGTTAGTTAAAAATACTAACCTTCTAAGGACATTGGAACAATGAAACTAAAGATTGGACTGAACGATATAAAACAAAGAGGTAACCATTAGAGTAAGTGAAACACTAGGAGGAAATATAATTTATTCACAAACGTTTTTTCTCTTAGTCATTAAAAAGTTTCGTTAAAACTTCAATCAATCAGTCATCTACAACGTAGGACCAGGCACATATATGCATTGATCCAAGTTGTCATACCTCATTAGCACAACAAGACGAAGACCAAATTCATAGAAATAGTTACTTCAATGGTTGCATATAAGGAGAATTAGTTCGTAGAAAGAAAGGTATAAAGTGATTTTAATCTCACGGTTTAAGGGAAGACAAAGAGTGTATACACCTACGTCATTGTGGTCGTTAAACCTTCACATAAAACTTATCAGAGCATTTAGTAATATTGAATCTACAATATTAAAACTTTATAACGGCCTCATTAAATCTTAGGTCTGAGTTAACTAATTATACAACATGATTTCATAAGCGTTAGTGTTAGCTGATTTTAAAACTCTGAACATCTCAGACATTAATGAATAAACGCACACGGACGAAGTGACCACTAGTTTAAATAAAGCGATAGACCAAAACCCCATATTTCTTCAACTATTATTAACAATGCTGAGTGATTTTGTTCTAACTGTTCGGTTGACTAGAAATATTAATCCATGTATGCTGAGTATGAATACTAAGTCTGTGTGACCGGAATGTGAAGCTTTTCCCTGAAATCACCTCTGTTTGATAATGTAAGCACCACTGAATAGACTGATAAGTTATGGGCTTTGACACGTAATTTAGTCGTTAATTTAAGACTGATTTATAGAAGATTTATTTTTATTTGCATTCCAACTTCTAACTTGTTTACACACTCACTTTAGTTACTGGGAAAATATTCTACAAAATAAAGATACTTCGTAAAGATTTTCTTTCCGACCATGTTATTTAATTATACAGTATAATCGTATTGATAATTATTTTTAAAGATAACAATCTGTGATCGAATATTTCTTGTATTAAATAAAAGCTACAGAATTCTTCATGTCCCTATCTTTTTCCAAATTTATTTCACTGGATTATACTCCTTGAATAACATCTTCAACCCCTAATCTTTCGGATAACTGCTTATGCTCTTACTACCTCTACCGCTATGGGGTTTGAATCGACAACTGCATCTCTGTGCTAATGTGGTATGGCAACTCGAAATGATGTACGTATTTACGAAGTTCTACGTTGTGACTGACTGACCGATGGGTTCTGCTAGGGATATACGACCAGAGTTGACTAGATGTTGATGACTGAACGTCCGGCGCTTTAACCGGGTTGGTGGACACGGAAAGTCCACCTAGGGAAGTTGAAAAACCCTGATTCCAAACCAATGGTTCATATGGGCTCTAGTATCCTGAGGGAACAAATGGCGTATGAATCAATCGTTGGTCACCGGCTACCATGGGACTGCATCTCCTTACGATGCCCCACTGCCTTGTGGATCAGACCTTTAGGTCAAAGGCTAGGGGTGTGGCCCCCTAAGAAAACCACCTTCTTTGGTCTGGGCATCCGGGCAGTATCACAGCCCTCACTTAAATCAAATGAGATTTGTGCGGCGCATATGTATCTAGTGCTTCCTTATACCAATATTTATGTGTTTAAATAAATAAATAAGTGATGACTGAAACTGCTAAATAATTTCCATTCACCTTTAGATAACTGTAGAAGATAGTGAATGCTTAGTTATGTGATCGAAAAGAGAACGGTTTGGATAGTCAATATAACCTACATTTTACAAGATCACGTAAAAGGATAGATACACATCGATGTGGTCTGAAGCGACAATTTATATAATACAACTTTTTAAATCATGACTCTTAAACTAATGATGTTATTGCACAATTATCATTGCAATGGTTTTTATTTTCCAGCCAATTATTTCAATTGAACTTGTAGGAAAGTTAAATTCATGTATCCCATTAAGTGCATTTATCATGATGAATTTTATTTGCTTAAACAAACCATTTATCAGTAAGTAATTAAGAAAGTGGAATTATTTTAGAAATGTATAAAGAGGCTGCATGCCTTTAGGATTACTAGACATTTACTCTTACAATTTGTCAATTATTGCATATTACCTATTATTCTTAACTGTTCTCCATTATTCTTTCTCGAGCTTTTGAGAAAACACGTTACTGTAGTGTCGAGAGTGTTGAAGGCAGTTTGCAAGGTGTAAGGTGAATCATTTAAGGTCATTAATATTATGGTTGTGGATAGATATCTAAAGTCTTACAAACTCCTGGCAGGTATTATTTTATCAGATACTAACCATCCCCTTCATTAATATTTTTCTCCTTGTATATCTTCTGGTAGAACGAGACGTCAATACACTAAAATCCATGCACGCAAACAAAGTTATAAAAGTTCTATAATACCTTATTTAGCAAATATACTCTGTGACGAACAGGTTATTAGAGTTGACTTAATAATCTGTATTCTTAAACATGATTCTAATTGAAAAGTTCTACCGATTCCGATCATTTTTCACCTTTTTCTTTTCTTTTTTTTTGTTTTTGTACAAGAATCTTATTGAAATACCTTGTGCTGAAAACTCTATATTGTACCAAAATATAATATTGCATAAACCCGCTAATAATAATGATATGTAATAGATATGAACTTTCTTAAGTCAATAAAATAACTAAAACCAGAAAAATTTTACCATATTCAATTATTAATCTAAGTTTAAATGCGAATTCATCTTAAATTAAGCACTTTTCCTTCCATGATTGAAATCGAATATTTCTGTCAAACAATGTTTAATATTTAATGGTTTATGATGATTATCACATTAAAAGTAGCCAGAAACATTGATGAATTGACTAACTTGATTGGGAAGACTCAAACAAACAATACCTAATGAATTCACACTTCACCCCCATTTCACAGGCAAGTGGCTATCAGAACTCAGTAGCTTAGTGGATAACGTGATGACGTTTGAAGCGAACGGTACTGGGTTCGAGTCCCAGAGTGAATATCAACTCTGAGATGTAGGTACATCCAGCTGACGAGTCCAAAATAGAACGAAACGCGCGTCAAACTGGATTCCACTGCTAGCCACTGTCCATCTTAGCTTAGAATGATTTGATTGTTTAAAAAAAGTTAAATGTTTTTATACGAAAAACTGAATCGTTTCACTGTTCTCTAATTTAATAATTATAAAGCGTATAACGCTGAATTATTTCTGTAGTTTACATCCCTAACTATAATCAATTAAAGATTCCTTAAAAACCATGGAACATCAAATAGCTGTTTCATTCATGTTCATGACTAGTCAAAACTGTACAACAGTGATTTCATGCGCTTAGAAATTTTAAACATAGTATGAAATGACAAAAGTGATGTATCCTGACTACAAGTTCTGCTCACTTCTCTGAAATGTTAAATTCTATTTTAAATCATAATTAAGTAACTTTTTATGCACATCCCACTCACAATGAATTATTCCATCGGTGACCTCAATATAATACTGCAACGCTCTGTAGTTGTCTGAATTTTACGACTGATATATGAGTTTTTTATAGAACGTTCCAATTAGCTACTTAAATGAGAAAACCAAGAGTTAGTAGGAAGCTTTCACTGGTTAACTGGATCGGCAACACATGAACAACTCATTCATAAATATACACCTGTCTCTGTCAGAGAACCAAACCGAATTTCTAATCAACAGTGTATATCTGTTTCCTCAGTGATTCAAGCCAAACCTGAACCACTAGCGCATACCCAAGAGTATCACTTATCATTTGGCGTGTGTAAATTAACAATATTATTTTGTCTCCAATTTTACATGACCTACATGCTAATAAATGAATGAATTACTTGACAAGTTTGAATAGTTGATGAGAAAACAACCCATAGTGAAAAATGAGATGAAAAGTGAGATCAAATACGAAATTGTTCATAATTATAAGACTGGAATAAACCAGAAAGAAAGATAAACTGGTTATGCAATTATAAGGTGATCATTTTGGGGGAATACAATACGAGGACAGAATAAGTTAGTTAAGCAATTTATTAGGACAAATATAACGACAAACACAGACAAAGTTCTGATCATCTTCATCTTATTACACTATCGATATATGGGATTACAACAAGTTGAAAATCAATAAAATAAAGAGTAACACTTTATAATGTATTAAACAATAGAAACTGATAATATTATGTGAATCGCTTTCATGATAAAATGATTTATAGTAAAACGAAAACCAGTATGGGGATTTGTGGAGATTGTGGCAATTTTCATAGTTGAATTCCTCAGTCGAAGAAAGCTAGACCACCACTCAAAACCTGGAAGCATTGGACGGCC
>NC_031495.1:57447640-57461477 GCF_000237925.1 Schistosoma mansoni
TATTAGGACGAAACGGCCGTCCAATGCTTCCAGGGTTTTGAGTGGGTGGTCTAGCTTAAATTAAAATGACAATGAAACTTTTTCACTAGAGGTTACAGTATATACGTGTCGACACATAAGTTAACGAATTGATTCAAATCAGTATTCATATTTGTAAATTTATTTTCAACCTATTACTTGCTATAGTTTGAAAGTGAAGTGATACAGTGTCAATGGATTTCAATTATTGAATACTATGTTTTACAACTATTAGTTAATGAAATAAATTTTATGGTGATTGAGATACGTGTTAAATGTATCTATCCTCCACATATCTTGATGTGCGATGATAACTGATAAAGTAGTAAGTTGGAAGAAATTTTTAGGCTGACAGCTTAAGACATAACATCACTCCAAAATATCATTGATAATCAATTTATGCCATGTTAATTGGCTTCGAGAAATAACTGTAATCCATGGTTAGAGGAATCAGATGACAGCTCATTGTCGGTCGTTTGACGCATTTGACTTTAATTTGACTCAGATGTATGAGTTAAATTCCGTTCATGACATCTAATTTTCCGAGTGATTGTTTGAGCTCTATTTCCCGTATCTAGATTTCTATTGCTTTCCTATCTTGTTTACTTCTTAAGTTTTTTAACAGATGTGATTTATGGAATTTCCGACAATTACTTATTCATGAATGGTCGTTCGTTTATTTCGATTAACTAACTAAAAAAAAGTAAAATATTTAAAATATTTCGGATCTTGATTTACAGATTTTCACATTACATGATGTTTTTTGTTTTTAAGTAGGGAGTTGTAATTCGTGTATTTAGAAAATAATTTTGCCGTTTGATGTTAACTACTTATCCAGGAAAACGTTCCTAGGTTTCTAAATATTGATCTAGTTATTTCATCGACTTACGTTGTGTGAAGGGGTATGAAGTTTCTGGTTCCATACCATTAATATTACTAATTCAGACGTTTACAAGCATAAATTGAAATTAGTGGCAGTAATGAAGATCAGTTTTTTATTTATGCTCTCCATAGTTTTGACACCTAAAGTTTTCCGTTTTCATTTGCTTAGTTCACAAGTTTCTTTCGGTTACTTACTACTACTGATATTATTTTACGTATTTATTTGATACTCTGTATAGTCCCTGAGCAACATCGGCTTTAGATTTCTAATAAAGCAGTGTTTCTCGGTTGAATTAATATTAAATAATGTTCATTTTATAAGACAATACTTTATATCCATTAATTGATAATCTTTATGTTCGTTATTGAAATGTGTTTCAGTATCCATTTGAACTGTGGAGTACTAAAAAGTACCACAGAAATAAGTGGAATAACTAATTTTTGTGGAGTTTTGTTCTCTGAGCTGGGTGATTTGGTCGTGGAGCTTTCATAGTTATTCTGAACAACAGCATTAGAACGAAATCCAGGCACTTCACTTCTACCTGAGGTATACGCTGACGATGTTGTTCAGAACAACGATGAAACGCCCACGACCAAACCCCCTAGCTTAGAAAACGAAACAATTAAAATCAGCTACCTGAGCTAAAAATCTTCTCCATCTCGGAATAACTAATCTTATCAAACACTAAACCTAATAATCGATTAACTTTTTTATTCCCATCTAATTTAACTGGTCAATTTTTAGCTTATTGATTAATGTGTTTGTTGTGTTCTTCATTGATTAACTTCAATTGAAGTACCATTATAAACCATTAAACACTGAACAAGATATTTAGTTCTAACATAGAACTCCTCGGCAGTACCTACCAACGACCCTGTCACTGATCTGATCCAGGACGTACAGGTCCTGCGGTGGGCGCCTGAGTAGTAGAATCTGAATCAGTATTCCATGATATAAGTTTAAGTTTATTCAATTTGCGATGTGACATGTCAATCATCCGATCCTATAAATGAAGACTTTTTTCCATTCCGGACATATCTGAACTCCATCGATCAGCACTTCCCATAAGAACTACAGGAATATCTTGAAGTAAATCACTAATGAGCAGACTAATATAGTTTAGTCGAAGAGGTTTTGTGGAGATTATTTATGTGTTAATTTTTTATACTGATTTTATTCTACTCAATAAGATGACTTAATTTTATATTTTTTATTATCATACTAAATATCAGGTGTGGAGAAGATGTGGAATCTTTCACAAACCTAGACAGCGCCATCGATGAACAAGAAGGGTCTGGTGCAGATGTAAAGGCGAGGATTGACAAAGCAAGGACCGCATTCCTACAATCGAAGAACATATGGAACTCAAATCAACCTTCTGAAAGCCAACATCAAAGTCAGAATCTTCATTACGAACGTCGAGACAGTTAGTTCTACTGTGTGGAGATGAGACTTACAGAACTACCACAATCATCATCAAAAATGTACAAGTAGTTATGAATAATTGTCTACTTAGAATACTCATTGTTCGTTGGTCAGATACCATCATCAACAGCGTACTATGGTAGAGAATAAACTGGCTTCCAGATGAAAAGGAAATTAGGAAAAGACATTGAAAGCGGATAGGTCATACATTAAGGAAATCATCAATCTGCATCCTGAGTCGAGTCCTAACTTGGGTAACAGGTGTGAGTAAGTAGGTAGGTAAACATAAGGCAAAATACAATATATACAAACTTATTAATTGTACATCGTAAAACACCTTCAACAGCAACTAGTTAGTTATGAAGAAGTCAGCAATCACAGGTCCATTTTCTGACTTTATTGAACAATTTAACTGTATACCAAAATTGCTGACATTTTATTCTTTTTCTAAATGATATAATTCTCCAAACAAGCTGTTTACGGATATATACGACAATGAACTTAAATAAACAGAAATATCTCCTTATTACCCATTTATTATCTCCAAATGGTATTGATCTTGTTATCTAGTCAGTTAATTAGTACATTAATACAGAAAGAAAGAAATGATATATATATATATATATATATAAACACCTTGATCGATGGAATGTGATCAGTAACACGGTACTAAACAAATCTGACATTGATCAACGAGTAACGATCAGTTAACTGTAGACTCTGAAATTCATTTTAATTCAGAAAATTTTCTCAGAAAATTAAGTTTACGATTCATTTTTATACATTATGCAAATCAAAACAGTGTATGATCAGAATTGCTTTCTTTCTTATGGTCACAGGGAGATATCATTAATTATTAAACTAATAACGAACAGGAAAACGAATATTACCAAAACAATGTACACCTCTATTAGTAACTTGATAATCACATAATGACCACAATCACAATCAAAATATCTTGCTGAGAAAATATTTGATTAGGGATACATGATGATCTCCTATCGTGTAAACCACAATCAAAATTTGTAATCTTCATTAATGATAATGTAGACCAACTATTTTCGGTGAATTAAAGAGATAAGAGAAACCTTCCTATTCTATATTTTAAATGAATAATTAGTGTATATAGAAAATCCCAGTCTAGAATATATCTAGGCAACAACCTCAACAATGAGAATCATTTAAAAGTCACTAGACGAAAATCCTAAACACAAACATTAACATTAAATGTACAACATTTATAGATATTTAGGTCGTAGACTGAATTTTGAAATAGAAACCTGGGGATCATTGAAGAAAACAAAATTTCTGCCATAAACACTAGTGTAAAAGTTTAATCTTAAAACAGAATGAATCTAATATTTACATTGGTAACTCATACATTGCAACTAATGAAAAAAACAACATAACTGCTAGCAAAAATACTGGAGTCAAAAGAATAAGACGTCATAATTATGACATGTCCAATTCAGTGATTCATGTAGAAAACGTCTGACCGATAGAATAACATAATTGCATATGTATACACTTGTAAGGTCACTTTAATCGCATAATTATAACAATCTAATGAATTATAAGCAAAGATGGATAGTGGCTATCAGCGGAATCTAAGACGTGCGTCTCGTCCTATTTGGGACTCGTCAGCTGAATGTACTCCGGGACTCGGACTCAGTACCGTTGGCTTCAAACGCTATCGCGTTATCCACTTAGCTGCTGAGTAATGATAGACACTTACTTTTGCTTGTGCTTATAATGCTTGTGAATTAAGGCTATATCGAGGCAATACTCGCAGTATGCATATATGCCAATAAGAGACTGTTCAATGGGAAGATCCAACCAAACAACATCAAGTGAATTTAATCTATTAAATGATTAAAAAAAGAAATAAGGATGGATTTCTGTTTTCTTTTTTATTGATTGATTTCTACATGGATGATGTAGTAAATGTCTCTTCCAATTGACAATAACATTACTATTACATTTATTATGACTGATAAATTTTAAACAGGACAATTAATTCTCTCCCCTCCCCTCTCTCTCTCCCTATATATATATATATATATGTATGCCTTAGAGATAATGTTGTTCGATAAATGGATTCTAGTTTTTTGTCTATGCAACTAAAAAGTTAATATTTTTCGTCATAATATATAGATATGATGTCTATAGAGACAGCTGACTATCACGTGCCATATTAATTATGTATATATTTATGTAATCTCATTATATATAAATGTTGACGTAATGAAATGAATACGTACATGCAATTTGATTGGATGGTTTACTATATATGTATATGTATATATATCTACGTGGTAGGAATTTCGTTACATCTAGAATAAGTTTCAATATATAGTTAAAGAGTTTAACCTTCTTTCTACTTTAAGTGAATTGATTAAGTGTATAAATTTTATTACTTTTTTTTAAATCAGTAATGATTAAATAGATTATTTATTATGTTGTAGAACTACTTGGTAGTAAAATAAACATTACTATAATATTTTCATAGTTGAAAGCATGAGTTAATTGAAGCTAGACCACCAAGGAAAACCTGAAAGCACTGGACGGTCGTTTCGTCCTATTGTGTGACTCCTCAGCAGTGCACATCCACGGCCTCGCCTCGCGAGATTCGAACACAGGACCTACCAGTTCAGTGCTTCCACATTTTCCTTAGTGGTCTAGCTTCAATTGACTGATGCTTTCAACTATGAAAATACTAAATCGCCACAAAACCCCTTCTGATTACTATAATAATTTATTTTTCAATCAATAAAATTTATGAAAGATTATTTCATTTTGTAATAAAATATTGGAATAAACTGAAGAATATTCCTAACAGTCTCTGTTATCTCTGATGTTTTCTTAATTTATAATATGATACTATTATTAAACTATAAACCGTAAGATTTATGGTATGAATCAATCAATAATTTCATGGTCATATACTAACTGTTAGGTACATCTTTTTAGACTAAGTATTAGTGACTGGAAACTAATTATCTTTACCATGATAGTCAATATTGATTTTCTTAACGTATGTACATGCATGCGAATATCACTTGTAAAACCCTATAGCTCAATATATACTGGTGTGTGGCCTATGCTCCTCTACGAGGGGTAACAGGCGTAAGTAAGTATAGTGTAATATATCAATAAAAGTATCATTGAAATATTTATCTCAATGTTTAAAGGAATTATACTGCTTCAAATACAAATAAAAACAATTATCAGAAGGGGGTTTTGTGGAGATTTTATTAATTTTATATAGTTGAAATCATGAGTCATTTAAAGCTTGAGCACTATAGAAAAACCTGGAAGCACTGGACAGCCATTTCGTCCTACTGTGGGACTGACTCCTCAACAGTGCGCATCCACAATAGGACGAAACGGCCGTCCAGTACTTCCAGGTTTTCCATGGTGGTCTAGTTTCAATTGACTCATGATTTCAACTATATGAAAACAATTATGTTCACTTGAAAGAAACCAAGAAAGATTTGATAAGGCTGCCAACTTAAATGAACATCCTTCGCTATAGATTTGACAGTGAAGGGACACCTTTAATTTTCAATAAATCTATCGGTGGTTTTAATCCTTAATAAAAATTATCAAGTTATATAGAATCTTAATAAACTACACATTTACATAATGATAGTAGAAACTTTTTTTCGACTGAGTACTGAATAAAATACGTCGATGTACAGATAATTAAGTACTCACAAGAAAAAAATGTTCTAGGTTCCAAAAAATTCATAAAATCTATTTACATAGTATATGTAAATGACTGAATTTTCCCACTGCTGACATTAAGTATTACGACTAATAAGCCTCTAATAATATATATACATCTTGAATGAGTTGCTTCGATAACGTTTATAGTTAAAAGTCTTACTATGTTTGCATAGTGGAATCCAGGTAGATGTCCTCGGATTTCAGTGTCTATTCATACTGAGAGTGGAACTCAGTACCAGTAGCTTCAGACGTTTATGCACTGTACATTAAGTTAGAGTTCAAACAGTCGATAACTTGTTCAATAAGTATGAAGTTATATGTAAGGCTTTTAATTCTTTTCTCATGATTGATGACTATTACACCAACAGAATACAACTTGAACCAATAATTCTTTTCTAAGTGACAGGTATGGATCATTACCTTCTAGAATGTACAATCACTCCTGAAATCAGTGAATATTTAATTATTTTCTTTAAATTAAACTTATTTCAATATCTCACATTTGTGTGATTTCTCATATCTTATAAACTTACTATACTATCAAAGAATAGGCCTATGAATGACCTTAGATTAAACGAAAATACACTTAGTGCTCATAGAAATTAAGGTCAATTCGTCTAATCCATCAGAAGAGGGGGAGAGTTATGGACATGACCTTAAAAACACACTCTTTATATGATATATTAGTGATGAATATACTGAGGACGAATATAACCAAAATGATTATATTTATATGACACGTTTTAGAATAATCGAAAGTTTACAGGTTCATTTATGTCATGCCTGTAAATTATTAGAAAAAAATTGTTAATAGTCAAGAAAATAAAAACTAACTGTCAACGCTGGAGTTGCTATGATATCTACGATGAATGAAGTGTATACTAGTTTAATTAAATCGTGATTTTAATATTCAAGTAACATTTATTTGTGTTCATTAGTTAAACATAATGAAAAAATGGTTGTGTTCAACAGGGAGATGAAATACCTCGCTGAATCTTCAGTGAACCAGTCGTTGTTCAGGTAGTCGACAGAGTGTTATAATAATAATAATAACCATTAAAATGCATATAAGTAATTAATAAAATTGAAAATACACTAGTGATACTGGTATTGGGAGTTCTGGATAATCTCGTGAAAAGTCTTCAGAAGTTGGAAAAAGGCCGAAAAAACTTTGACTAGAAATTCCCAATAAAACATTGGATTACGTGTCATATTTTATATAGGTAACTACCTCTTTTGTTGCTAAATTCGGCCTTTTTCCAAGACACTCCAGAACATCAATATCACTCCCAAAACCTACCATTATCCTTTGTACATGAACTAGCTCTGGAAATAAACCTTTTTTCATATTTTCCACCTCCGTTTTCTTACTCTGAGCTCTAATTTAGTAAAATTCTAGGAGATTAGTAAGTGGTTAGAAAGTTAAAGTCTAGCATTTAGGTACCAGACATATCACTTGGTTAGTTTGTACACGTTTTTATAATATGTACTGTCAGATATTCCACACAATTTTATCCTCAGCTACACTACCACCTAAGAAGTTCTCTAAATCAATGCCAGTCGATTAATATTTCCTTAATATAATTATTTTTCAGGTAATTATGAAACGTTATTATTGATTGTCGACCGGATAATAAAGGAGTTAATGCGAACATACATTCAGTTGACACTTATTATGTAAATTTTTGGCGGGAAATAATTCAAAATCAATGCCAAAAGTAATCATATATTTAACAGTTTTGACAGATGATGATTAATAGATAATTCATTTTATTATCGACAGACTACTTGATAAAATTGTTTGATTGTAAACAAGTTGATTCGTGTACTATTGTTTCATTATCAGTGTACTCATTTGAATGAAAAAAAGGCTACTTCACTAGAGTATACGTTTGATACTTATTCAGTCTGTTATATATTGTGGTGTGTTATTGCCCAAATGGATTAAACCAATCAGATTGACCCATTTTCACATAAATTTACTCTACGCTTAACTCAATTCAGTTTACATCTTAACCAATCGGTATCTATCATATATTTTATAATAATTTCTCAGTAATAAAATGAGCATAATCTTACAACAGTTTGATTCCATTTCGGTTTTTCAATAGAATCTAATATATTTAAATAATTGTAGTGTTTTTATTCATTTGGAACTTCAGATCATAGCTTAGATAACAGTGTTACTCCTCGTTTTTGGAGTTATACCCTATCAGTCAAGTTATACAATATAATCATTAAACCAGTGTAAGCTATTCACAAAATATGTGATTGGTTCATAAACCATATATCATTCAAATGTCATGACAAGTGAAGTCTCCATTCAGATAGACTACCTGCTGTTATTACTTGAGGGTTATCAGGACAACGATAGATAGAGATATAGTTAGAGTGTATATGAAATAGATATCCCATAGTTATTCAAATGAATCAACAGACAACGAGCATTATTTTCACTTAGCACTATAAAAGATCTCATCATCAGTCGTTTCAGACCATATACATAAAGGAAAAGCATAGGAAAAGACAATTTTGTTGGAATATCTATAATTATCACGAAACAATTCCAATGATTGTATGCCTTTACTTTTATCCAACCATTTATTCCTACTCATGCTAATTTGATATTGACCTAGATTTCCGCTCATATTAATTATTCAGACTGTTTGATTCTTATACGAAACTGTGAAATATAAACGCGTTCATTTTATTGTTCTACTGAATATATATATATATATATATAACCTAGTGAGCGATATACTTCCACGTTGACGATTTAGCTATCTCGATAACTTGCTACTCAATCTAATTGGTTGTATTTCAAAATGACATGAATTTAAAACTCTCCATCACATTGAATTCATGCCATTCTCGATGATGAATATCAATGTATTTTTTACAGAAAGTACATTCAGATCTTTGAGACTGCTTTCTCTTTACCCAGTTATAGTTGCCTAGAACTAGTCAATAGAACTTCGTTACTGATTACCACTTACCTCTAACCAAATGTAATTCAGCACTATTATAAATCATACTAGCACAGATATCAACAGACATGTACTGTGAAAATGTTTGTTGTTCCAGATACTTTTTAATCTGTGCTTAATAAGATTACAATTTAGATAGATAGATAGATAGAAAACATCATACTGGTTATACATACAAGCGTTGAAACTCTAATTTCATCTAAAATTAGATAGTGTGTAGAAAAAGAGACAAGGCTATAGAATTTTAAATACTCAAAGCAAATAGATTGAAACCATTTTGAAAATACGTAACAACACAAACTCTCTCTCAGATTTTATTGAGAACAAGTAATAAAGATATCTAATATTAACATTTTACTCAAAAGATGTTTATATATATATCAATAAACATATACATATTTCACTCAAAATTTTTGACAAGCATGTTAAGATTGTCTTTACTACTATTAAAAACCAACATTATTATTAGTAGTAATATAAGATATTCTCAATTCATTTTATTTACAAATTTTCAGTTTGTTACCTTTTTTTCTTCAGATTTAAAAAATTTGTAACTGTCAAATCATTAAATTCAACTAGTATTGTTTATTTGAATCATCCCATTGATGTTTTTAGGACTGCAACTGGTCAGTGTCTAATTGGCATATGTGCATACTGTGCGTATTGCATCGATATAGCCTAAATTCACAAGCGTAGTAAGCAAAGATGGATAGTGGCTAGCAGTGGAATCCAGCATGGCGTTTGAAGCGAAAGGTACTGTGTTCGAGTCCCAGAGTGAACATCAACTCTGAGATGCAGGTACATCCAGCTGACAAGTCCCAAATAGGACGAAACGCATGTCATGGATTCCACTGCTAGCCACTATCTATCTTTGCTTATAAATTTATTTTTGTTCAAATTTACATAGAAGTAAAATTTCAACTTATCATTTATTGAAGACAATTGATCGATACATTATGGACTAAATGAACAATTACAAAACTACTTTCCGTAATAAATAACTCAGTTGACATGTCAACTTGATGATGACCTTATTCACTTAAATGGAATTAATTATCTTAAGGTGTTTAATGAAACATTTTTGCATTATATCATTAACTTAACAGTCTTACACTCGTCTACCTATATGTACACCACTAACTAGCCTATGTAAGACTACAACTTAATTTCTAAATTCCATTATATTCTATAGTTTAAGAAAACTAAGTTATTTATCATACATTCTAATCATTGTATACCACCTAATTAAAAATAGAATAGAATAATAATTCTTTACAAAAATATTAATGAACCAAATACCAAATATTCACTGGATAGACCTTATTAAGTAGATTTCATTTTTCACTACTTAAAAAAAAATTAATGAATTCAAGACTGCTAGGTTCTGGGTTCAAATATTGCGAGGAGGAATCGTGGATGCGCACTGCTGAGGAGTCTCACAACAGGACGAAACGGCCGTCCAGTGCTTTCAGGTTTTCCATGGTGGTCTAGCTTCAATTGACTTATAATCTCAATTATTGGAATTCTATTTTTTTGACAACTTCAGTAAATATCAATAACAATGACAACAAATAGATAGTCTAACCAATTCATTATGGTGGAAAATAAAAAGAGATGACAAATTTCTAAAAATGAAGGGAAATACCCCTTTTTTAACATCATTCAGCATTAAAATCTGAAGTTAGACAAACTTTAAACTGTTAGAACAATCATTATTTTACAACGAAGCAGTTTCTAATGTCCTAATGAACATATGTTTTATATGAGAATAAAAAAATTAAATACATTAATTAAAAGATACATTACAATCTGTTTTAATAGTAGGTAAACTTAATATTCACAGTTGATATTCATTTTCCTGGTTATCGTATTTTTTGGCGAGTTAGTTTTCTATGGGATGGGGTCGCTAACTCCATGCCCAACTCTCCTCCTTTATCCGGGCTTGGGACCGACAGTAGCCCTCGGAGGGGCTACAGGCGGAGTTAGTCGATATTCATTCGATGTTTATTATTGACAGGAGAACTATTCGATAGTAGCAAATCAAGCGGTGCTTTTTTTTTCTGAATAAATTTCCAGCGTAAATTAATAGAGATAATCTTTTTTATGTATCATATACCTGGTGAAATATACAAATAAAAAGTAAATTATAACCTTAAACGAACCAACTGTAAACTCTTAACATTAAACAAAGTACACTTTGTATATTTATAAATAAAATAATCTTTAACAGTTATGAATTGAATAGTGAATCAGTTACACTGTCCACCTTAATGTTGATTTATGAATACAAGTTAGTTCCGTTTATAAAAACAAAATAAGTTGAAGTCCCAAGATATTAACTATTTAATACTTCTTTATTTTTTTTCTGTTTGAATAAATTACAAATGATAATTAAGGTCAACTAAAGTAAACTTGGCAAACTGAACCATGTGTACTTTTGTATGTTGCCACTTTATAAATCTATATATATATGAGTCATCAATACCATCAGTCTTATCAATAAACAGAAAAAAAAGAAATGAATATAGAACTTAAGGTCATTTAAAATATTTCAACGAATCTTTGTAAACATTTGGTTATAATAAAGGTTGGATACATGTGTATTTTGAATGTCAGTCTATATGATTGAATGTGTTTGAAGACAAGCGTATTTCAATGATTTATACGTATGCGGGATAAGTGAACTAAACGCCATACAGAATAAAAACATCTGTATAGAAAAATTTTCTGCTCGATTGTTCTCTATTATTGAGTGTATGCGTGTGTGTATCAAATTGTCTTAAGGTTTAATTCAATAGACATTTCTAAACAAATCAAGTTTATGGTTACAATTTTTTTTCTAAATAAGGTTACAGAGTATACTAGATTTACTTGGTAAATGTAGAATCTGGAAGCACTGGACGGCCGTTTCTTCCTATTGTGAAACTCCTCAGCAGTGCGCATCCACGACCTCGCCTCGCGAGATTCCAACCCAGGACCTACCAGTCTCGCACCAGAGCACTTAACCGATAGACCACTGGGCCGGCATCCGATGGTGTTAATGTCTAACTTCAATCAATCCACGAAGTTGAGTAACCGTTCACCAATTGTCTTCAGTGAGTTCCTATCTCATTAGTGTCATTATAGATTGGCCTCAGTTAATGTAACGTCGGGAGCACTGGACAATTGTTTCGTCCCAGTGTGCACAGGTATATCTGGAGTGAAATATTTGTCAACAATAGCATTGAATAATCGTCAAGGTGAATCGCAAATTTATTAAACTTGAAATTTTATTATTGTACACCAACCCAGTTGTTCTAATAGTTATGCATCTGCCGTGAGACATGACAACTTCTGGACGGATCCCTGAAGAGGTCATCAGTGTGCACCACTGAGGAGTCCCATACTAAGACAAAGTAGTCATCCAATGTCCCGTAGTTTTCAATGGTATCTCAGATGAAGTTAATCTGTGACGAATACAACCTATAAATTAAGCTAATCTCTACAAAGTCCCTTCATCCAAACATTAATTTACCACTCGGTCGTAACCATTTTTATGCAACCTAACTCAATCGAAAATTTTGAGTATGCTTATTACGTCGTAATAAAATACTTGTAAATTCAATGATCATAAATCTTAGAGGCGAACTTGTTAAATAAACGATGCCCCGGACACTCTATATTTTGTAATATTCGAAGCTCCTTAAGTGAGTATTCATTCTAACTGGCGCATATTAGGATGTGGAATAAACTATTTAATTAATAAAGTAGTAAATAGTAAATTAATTAAATATGAGGAAAAGGAATTGATGTTGATCTGAAAACGCAGTGACAACTCGTGTGGCATACGACTTTCAGTCAATGTCACAAACGGAACGGTATGCTGTCATGATACGAGTTTCCAGTTGTTCAAGAACGTCTATTACATACAATAACTGATTGTATAGGGAAAATTTTGTATTTTCAAAGTACTAGATATATCCAGTGTTCTATAGGTGTATTTAGGCTAGATAGTTCCGGAGTTAAATAATTGACTTCAAGGGTCTTAATTCGAAACCACATCCACTCATCATGTTTAAAGCAGTCAAGTAAGTTCTAAGAACTTCAGAAAGTACATATGATTAGCATAAATGTTATTTATGATCATCTACTTGGTTGTTGTCCAACTTACTTAAAAGACAAAAGCTTAAGCAATAGTGGTGACGTTTTAAAACAGAATTTATAAGTTTTCTGATTAATTGAAATGTTTGATGCAGTCAGGGGAAGATTTTACTCAAAATAACGAAGTGACGATAATCGATTCACTTCAGACTATAGGTCACTCACATAAGTAACTAATAAAATCTGGATAATCCAATGAGAAGACGAAGGTTAACAGAGACATATGATAGTCAAATAAAATCACACAATAGACAAATATCTTCTACCATAGTGAAACATTTGGTAATGGCATACTATAGAGTTAATATCAAGTAAAACATTTGTAATGTCATGTAAAAGTGTACAAGATCGTATACTAAGGTTTATCAAAATCCTGGCTATACGAAAACTAGAACCCTCTTTATGTGTTCAAAAATAGTTTGTTCTAACCCATTGTGGTAATACTTATTCACTAGCCAGGGTGGATTACACATCGTTTTTCACAATGTGTACTTTATTATTATCTTTGTTTCCTCTTACTTAGCAATTTGTCTAGTTGACCTTTTATTTATGATACCTTAACAAGTGCATGTGATCAGGTTGTTCAAAATGTCCTGCGGAAATATATACCACATAAATTCATTCAGTATTGTTTGTTTGAATCTTCCCATCGATG
>NC_031495.1:57461677-57477898 GCF_000237925.1 Schistosoma mansoni
GTATTGTTTGTTTGAATCTTCCCATCGATGTGTTAGGACTATAACTGGTCAGTCTACTGCTAGCCACTAACCATCTCTGCTTACCATGCTTGTGAATTAAGGCTATATCGATGCAATATGCACAGTATGCACATATGTCAATTACAGACTGACCAGTTGCAGTCCTAACACATCGATGGGAAGATTCAAACAAACAATACCAAGTGAATTTAAACTTCACCCCATCGCACAAGCAAGTGGCTATCAGGGCTCAGTGGCCGAGTGGATAACGCGATGGCGTTTGAAGCGAGGGTACTGGGTTCGAGTCCCAGAGTGAACATCAACTCTGAGATGCAGGTACATCCAGCTGACGAGTCCCAAATAGGACGAAACGCGCGTCCTGGATTCCACTGCTAGCCACTATCCATCTCTGCTTACCATATACCACATAGTTCTGATAACTTTTATCTATTTGATATAAATATTGAAACTAAACAAACCAACATTAATCAACATAAACGCTATCAACTGTGTAACTGAGCAAAACTGTCGATAAGAAAGAGAATCAGTGTGAAAATAAAAAAAACCTGAGAAAAACTGCTCACAGACATTTTCGTCAGACCATAAAGATTTGATGTTTGAAAAAAAGCTCCTGAGTATCTTATTTCTGTTTTAAAGCTTCGGCTGATAACATTGTCTAGAGTGATAATAATGCCGGTCAAAATAGATTACTAAGTTTAAAACAACACAATACCACAAAAACCTTATTTGAGCTGTAAATGATTTAGCCATTTCAACCACACTTAATTCGATGGTGATTTCCATACAGTAGCTACACATTTAATTGGTTTTTATTAGACATACTTGTGTAATATGATTTCTGGGTGTTTTTCAAAAACTTATGGTAAACATACTGTTCATAATTGCGTCGTCTAACTGTAATAATGATATACATTTGTTTCGATTATCATTAAAATATGTCCTAAATATAACTTTTAATTGATACGTATGTGATTATCAAAGTTAATAGGTAAAAATTTGTGCAGAAATAAGCTAAAACGACAATTCCTATCTATTATAGGGATGGTACATCTAAAATTGAAAAGTCATGTAGCTCATTTGGTAACTGTTGACAACATAACTGGAAACTTTTGATAAAGAAGTTCAGTGAACTAAATGTTTTCAAAATGAATACATTTGCTTTTACTAACTCTTAAATAGATGATCACTTTTTACAGGTAACTAACATTAGGACAGTGTCAAATCTAGTCTTACAATTAATGATAGGGGCTATACCTTTTGTATGAATGTCAATAATATTTCCTCATAAAACACTACTGACTAGAATCTTTGGAATAGAAAATCTAGAGTATTCTCCTTTGAAAACTTACCTCTCAAAGTAGGAAGGAGTAAAACTATGTACAGTAGATACAGAATATACTAAAAAGGAACCACAAATACATTAAAAGTGATGGCAACTTTTTCCTGGTTATTGTTTCCTAAAGAGGTGTTTTATGAAACAGGGTTGCTGACCCTACTCCTAACACTTCTACTTTACCGGGACCTGAGATTCGCAGTGATTCTAGAGGCGATGCAGATGAAATCATTAACAATAATAGATCTAACTAAAGTTTTGAACTATCCAAATTCAAAAAGATCTAAAAGACATAACGACAACTTGATTATACTCAAATAACATTGTTACTTACTTACTTACACCTGTTTCCCCTCGTGGAGGAGCATAGGCCGCTCACCAGCATTCTCCATCCAACTCTGTCCCAAGCAATCCTTTCCAGTTTTCTCCAGTTTTTATTCATCCTTTTCATATCTGCTTCTATTTCCCGGCGTAGTGTGTTCTTTGGCCTTCCTCTTTTCCGCTTCCCTTCCGGATTCCGAGTTAGGGATTGCCTTGTAATGCACATTGGTGATTTCCTTAATGTATGTCCTATCCACTTCCAACGTCTTTTCCTAATTTCCTCTTCAGCTGGAAGCTGGTTTGTCCTCTCCCATACAACGCTGTTGCTGATAGCATCCGGCCAATGGATGTTGAGTATTTTGCGTAGACAACTGTTTATAAACACTTGTACCTTCCTGATGATGATCGTAGTAGTTCTCCACGTTTCAGCTCCATACAGTAGGACTGTCTTGACGTTCGTATTGAAGATTCTTATTTTGAAATTAGTTGACAGTTGTTTTGAGTTCCATATGTTCTTCAATTGTAGAAATGCTGTCCTTGCTTTGCCAATCCTCGCCTTTACATCTGCATCAGATCCTCCTTGTTTATCGACGATGCTTCCCAGGTAAGTGAATGTTTCCACCTCTTCCAGAGTTTCGCCATCAAGTGTGATTGGGTTGGTGTTCTCCGTGTTGCATTTGAGAATCTTGCTTTTTCCTTTGTGTATGTTGAGACCTATTGATGTAGAGACTGCTGCTACATTTGTTGTCTTCGTCTGTATTTGTCCGTGTGTATGAGAGAGGAGGGCTAGGTCATCTGCGAAGTCCAAATCATCTAATTGATTTTGAGACGTTCATTGTATTCCGTGCTTCCCGTCAGATGTCGAGGTCTTCATAATCCAGTCAATCACTAGAAGGAAGAGGAAGGGGGGAGAGTAGACAGTCTTGTCTGACTCCGGTCCTTACTGGAAATGCATCTGTCAGCTGTCCTCCATGCACCACTTTGCACTGTAGTCCATCGTATGAGTTTTGGATAATGTTGACAATCTTTTCGGGAACTCCATAGTGTCGAAAAAGTTTCCATAATGTTCTCCTATCCACACTAACAAACGCCTTCTCATAGTCAATGAAGTTGATATATAGTGATGAGTTCCACTCAACTGATTGTTAAACGATGATCCGTAGTGTCGCAATCTGGTCTGTGCACGACCTATCCTTACGGAATCCAGCCTGTTGATCCCTAAGTTCGGCGTCTACTGCGTCTTTCATCCGATTCAGCAGCACTCTGTTGAAAACTTTTCCTGGTACTGATAACAAACTGATGCCTCTGTAGTTCTCACATTTGCTCAGATCTCCTTTCTTTGGTGTCTTGATGAGATATCCTTCTTTCCAGTCCATTGGCACTTGTTCCTCTTCCCAAATCTTCTTGAATAGAAGGTGAAGCATGTTTGCAGTCATTTCAATGTCTGACTTCAGTGCTTCTACTGGTATATTGTCAGGTCCTGCCGCCTTCCCACATTTGATTTGTCCGATGGCCATCTTGACTTCTTCGATCGTTGGTGGAGTGACATCTATAGGAAGGTCAGTGTGCGCTGCTTCGATGTTCGGTGGATTCAATGGGGCTGGTCTATTCAGCAGTTCCTCGAAGTATTCTGCCCATCTTTTCCTCTGTTCTTGAATCTCAGTGATTGTCTTTCCTTCTTTGTCCTTGACTGGTCTCTCTGGTTTGCTATATTTCCCTGCCAATTTCTTCGTTGTATCATATAGTTGTCTCATATTCCCTTCTCTTGCAGCTTTTTCCGCCGTCGTTGCTAGTTCTCCCATGTATTTCTGCTTGCCGGCTTTAATGCTTTTCTTCACTTCCCTGTTTGCTTCTGAGTAGTCTGCTTGTGCTTTGACTTTCTCTGCTCGTGTTCGACTTTTGTTAATTGCTAGTTTCTTGTTCTTCCTTTCTTGAATTTTGTCCAGGGTTCCCATAGAGATCCATTCCTTATGATGATACTTCTTAGGACCAAGAACCTCCTGACACGTTGAAGTTAGTGCTTCTTTTATCCCTTTCCAGTTGTCCTCCAAAGTAGTTTCTTGCTCTTTCAGTAGATCCTGTAGAGCTTGGAACCTGTTGTTGAGAGTTATCTTGAATTCGTAGAGCTTGTCAGTATCTTGAAGGAAGGCTGTATTGAAACTTTGTAGTGCTGTTTGTTCAGTTGTCCAGTGTTTCTTTAGCTACAGTCTCATCTTGGCCACAACCAGGTGGTAATTTGAAGCTATATCAGCTCCTCTCCGGATTCTCACATTTTCCATTGTCTTTCGGAATTTTTTTTGATACAAATATGATCTATCTGGTTCTGTGTGGTGTGGTCCGGCGAGATCCATGTAGCTTTGTGTATGCGTTTGTGTGGGAATATTGTGCCGCCTATAACCAATTTGTTGAATGTACATAGGTTTGCAAGTCTCTCCCCATTTTCATTTCTCTCTCCTAATCCATGTCGTCCAATTACATCTTCATATCCTGTGTTATCCTTTCCGACTTTAGCATTTAGATCTCCCATCAGGATGGTGAGGTCCTTTCGTGAACACTTCACTATAATTGATTGTAGCCTTTCATAGAACTGATCTTTATCATCGTCGTTGCTATCATTGGTGGGTGCATAACATTCGATAACGTTCATTGTGATCCCTTGCTTCTTTGTTCTGAATGATGCTTTGATTATCCTGGGTCCATGAGATTCCCATCCCACAAGTGCATTTCGTGCTTCTCTGGACAGAATTAAAGCAAATCCTTGAGTGTGTGGAGCATTTTCCCCTTCGTGACCGGAGTACAGCAGCATCTCTCCTGTACCTAGCCTTTGTTGTCCAGCTTGGGTCCAATGGGTTTCGCTGATTCCGAGTACTGCTAAGTTGTATCTCCTCATTTCCATTGCTATTTGGTTGGTCTTTCCTGTCTCCCACATTGTCCGGACGTTCCATGTACCTATAAAGAGTGTTGCTCTGGTTGTTAGAAGGTGCATCGGTCTAGTGACTTCCGAAGAATTTCGGCTTTCATCATGAGACGTCATAATTATTCCTTCTACTCCCAGGGCAGAGTTTGAATGGTTTGAATTATTTTTTTCTGGTTAGCGTTTTTTTAGCGAGTTAGCTTTTCTACGGGATGGGGTCACCAACCCCCATGCCCAACCCTCCTCCTTTGTGTGGGCTTGGGACCGGCAGTAACTCTAGAAGAGCTACAGGCGGAGTTAAATAACATTGTTACTCTAATCGAATGAACACATACCGATTACTCCATCATCCTTCATTTTATTCAATATACCTTAAAATTAGTTTTTCTTTTTTACCCTGATTAATGATTGAAATGGTTTCATGACATCTATGTTTGTTAACTAGATTTCGGTAATACATGTACACCGTTTGCGTGCAACTGATATATATATCGTCATTTACTTTGTATAATAAATAGGTTAAATAATAACTAAAAAAATAATCGTATCTGCTCTTTTAATCAATTAATATTCTTGATTATCTAACAAATTCAATGACCAACAACTAGTTTCCTGGGTTAAAATTTCAACTTAAAGTAACCACTGATGATAGTATCCATAATGGTGATAGCATTTTCACACTTCAATTATCCTCCTCAAAAAATACAATACAGAAAATCTGGAGATATCATCTTAGGAAATTCAGTTCACTGGTTTTGTCAATATTAACTAAATCATGCAACTTATATTCTTTCTAACTATATTCTCATCTTTTTATTAGGATTGAATAAGTTACATGGATTAATGGACTAAGTTAAAAACGCATTAAAAATGTGTGTATATGATAGGGGAAGGGGTGCAAATATTTCCATGAAAACATTTTTTTAAAGTAAATTCATCAGTTTATGGACAATATATCAAATTGTCTGTATGTGTACGTTTGGCTGAGCACCATACATTCAATCACGGTGACAGATTCTAATTGTGATTTAGTATACTTATGCATATACTTACCCTTAAAACAATTATAAAATTAAATGGAACTAGGACTGTTATTTTTTTTCCATAGTTCCTTTTATAATTATCGGGTATTTAGTCCATGATAATTATCAGAGCTCACAATTAAAAATAAGTAATAGTAATAACTATAACGGAAAATGTTACATGGAAACAGATGGAATAGGTCATATTCAAATATATTTAATAAAAATGAAAATAGTTTCAACAAAGTCTTCATATTCTTGAATCGGTCTTTGGTGGGGTCGTAGATGTGCACTGCTGAGTCACATACTAGGATAGAACAGCTACTCTGTGTTTTCTGGTTATTAATGGTTTTCTTATCACAATACATGATGTGAAACCTCATAAATTCTGTACAAACGCCAGTAATTAAATGTAAAACATGTACATTATGAAAGACAACTGAAAGGTAAGAACTTGAAATTACTCTCACAATTTTACGGAATATTATATCGTCATTAGAAAGGACTAAAATTACTACGTTTTTGATAATCCTGTCTGGATTTTGATCATTCTTTGTTAGCATATGCGCATTTTGTGCGAGTTGCCCAGATAATGACCTTTTTTGCAGATGCTTTGATAAAATAGGGATTTTTTGGTAAGGAATCTCAAGATGTCTGTTTCGTCATATTCGGGAGTCATTGGCTAAATGTACCTGGTGTTAGCAACAAAAGTAGGATCGAAATTTTCCTAAATGACGAGTTCAACACGGAGCGAAGTACCCATCTTGGATTCCACTGCTAGCTACAAATCCACCAATTCTATATTATATATAGTTTGGGAAGAAAATCTCGTTTACGGGCATTGCCTTACATTAGTAGGAGTTTAGAAAGGGTTGGTTTTTAACGTGAAGATAGAGAATTGACTTTATGTGTAAACTACTGATCACTAGTGCGAACCCAAGTGTTAGGATGCATAGTAGCATCCAACTAATAGTAACGGATCGATTAGCTTCATCTATTTAATTTTGTTTGGGGATAACCAGATCCAATGAATACATAATGTCTATGAACAGTAACTTCAACAGAATTCATTAGGTTTATGTCGATATTACAGCGGTATCAAATGGAAATGAACAAGAAGGATCGTACAAATATTTGAATAAAGTAACAAAAATGTACCCAATACATTAACATCAAACTCATTCATAAGACATAAACAAAATATCATGGAAATATTGTAAGCAAAGATGGATAGTGGCTAGAAGTGAAATCTAGGACGCGCGTTTCGTCCTATTTGGGACTTGTCAGCTGGATGCGCAGCATGCACATATGCCAATTATAAACTGACTAGTTGCAGTCCTGAACATCAATGGGAAGATTCAAACAAACAATACCAAGTGAATTTATCATTAAAATACATTATTAAATGATATACTTAAACACTTATGTACAAATGAGTGGTGAATAGACAGACAAGTCAATAATAGTACATCATACATGATATAAACAATATTTAATCATACTTATAGAGAAATATATATAACTAATAAAATAGCAATATCATTCACTTACTGTAACTTGTATATTAATACTTAATATGTTAATATGTACAAGTATCTACCCTACATTCAACGGTATTTCATTCAGGTTTCTTCATGTTATTTCATCAAAGTTTATGATATCGTTCATTGATTGATCGATAGCTATCTATGAATCAATTATCTAGCCATATGTATGATTGTTGTACCAAATGACGTACTATTATCGATTAGATTTCATAAACATTAATAGAAAACATCTATTAAAGTCATATTACTTTTCTGTTTACATTTATAGATAATGATGTTTATTTATGTGTTCTCAAAACATAGAGATTTTCTTTGCAAAATCTCAGCGAATGTATTTCCTTGAAAAAGCTTGGACCAGATTGCCAGGTGAAACGTTGGATTTACTTCAAATTCATTCGCTGAGATTTTATAAATATATTATTCCTATTCAATGTCTTACATCAACTCGGCGCTCAAATACTGTGAAACTATTCGCTTTAATTTAGACGAAAGTTCTTATATAGAGATTTTCTGTTCTGAGATTATTAAAATTGTCAGGCTCTATCTACTTGATCAAAAGCAAGATGGATCTAAAAAATAATGATTTCTAAAAAAGAATGGAAGTCAAATTTCCTTCATTTAATGATTCCATCGACTTTTATTATAATTATAGCCTAAATATTTCAGTAGATAATCCATAAATCATAAAACTTTATGCTAGATTCATACAATACATCATTTAATTGGTGAGGGTTTATATCTAATGCTATAAACTGAAATTCATCAGTTTCTTTATGCAGAGATATAGCACGATTAGATTGACTTTGTATTACCGTATAATCACAACTCCTTATTAATGATAATTAGTGGTATTCCAGCAATAATACCCACTGTTAGTTACTATTCATCTTTCCTCAAAACTTCCAATCAGTTGAAGTACTGATACTTAGTTACTTACTTCTGTTAACTCTCACGGATGATCATAGGCCAATCAAAAGCATACTTCATCTAAATTTTTCCTCCGCTCGCCTTTCAAGTTGTATCCAGTCGTTATTAATTCCTTAGGTGTCTGCCTCCGATTCCCGATGCAATATGTTCCTTGCTCACCCTACTCTCCTTTGCCCTTCAAGAGGACAAGTTAACTCATGCTTGGAAGTGTGATTTCATGATTTCCTCAATGTACGTCCTATCCACTTACAGTAGCTTTTCCTAATTTCCTCTTCACATGGAAGCTAACTTGTTCTCTACCATAGTACGCTGTTGATGATGGTATCCGACCAACGAACATTGAGTATTCCAAGTCGACAATTGTTCGTAACTACTTGCACGATTTTGATGATGATTGTGATAGTTCTCTAAGTCTCATCTCCACATAGTAGAACTAACTGTCTTGATGTTCGTATTGAAAATCCTGATTTTGATGCTTGCTTACAGAATATTGTTTTGAGTTACTTATATTGTTCAGCTGTAGAAATGCTACAATTATTTTGGCAATTCTTGCCTTCACATCTGCATCAGATACTACGTCTTCTTCAATGATACATCAAGTGTGAATGGGTTGGTGTTCTTTATGTTGTATTTGAGGGTTATGCATTTTCCCTTGTGTGTGTTGAGGCCTACTGATTCAGAGATTGTTGCTACACTGACTGTCTCCACTTGCATTTGTTCGAGTGAATGTGATAGAAGAGCTTGGTGATTTGTGAAGTCCATATCATTTAGTTGCATCCAAACCGTCTATTGTATTCCATACTTCTCCCCCGATATGGAGGTCTTCATAATCCAATCAAGAAGCAGAAGGAAGAGAATTCATGAGATTGAGCATCCTCATCTGACTCCGATCTTCACTTCGAATACATGTGTGAGTTGTCCTCCATGCACCACCATGCATTGTAGTCTGTAGTAAGAATCCCACATCATGTTGACGATTTTCTCAGGTACTGCATAGTGTCGAGGAAGTTTCCATAATGTTCTCCTATCCACACTGTTGAATGCATTCTCATAATCAATGAAGTGGATGTATAGTGATGAATTCCATTTAATTGATTGTTCAATGATTATCCGTAGTGTTTCTATTGGGTCAGTGCACGACCAATACTTACGGAATCCAGTCTGTTGATCTGTAAGTTGTGTGTCTACTGAATCTTTCATGTGGATCAGTAACACTCTATTGAAAACTCCTTCTGGTTCAGATAGTAGTGTGATGTCTGTGTAGTTTAGACATTTGCTGAGATCTCCTTTCTCTGGTATCTTGTTGAGATATTCTTATTTCTAGTCTGTTGACCTTAAGGCTACTAAAATAAAAAATGTTATCAATAATTACATTCATTCTATATGTTTTTATAGATGTTTTTATTCACTTTCAAACCGAATTTCTTCACACATCAAATCCAATTAAGAAAGCATGAAACAGAAAAATAATATAATTTTTTGATCTATTTCTGAATTTACTCAAGGTTGTATGTGAATTCATATCAAGGGAGATCTGTATCTTTGAGTCGTTATGGGTGGACTTCACTCATTAAGGATGTGAGACAGTTATCTACCACAGGCAATGCACAGGAATTGCGCGATATCGTGAGCTGATTGAAGTTAAATATTAACACTGTTGAATACAAGCTCAAAGGCATTGAGTTTGGAAGTTAGTTTAAAAGAATGACGGTCGTGAGTCAATCTCCAAGATACAGGATTGTGGGTCACCACTGTCGAGGACTCTTATACTAGGACGAAACCCCTGTCCAACGCTTCCAGGTCTTCATCTGCAGTTTAACTTATATATATATATATATCACTTATTCAGTTCGTAAACAACGAAACTCAACACTTTCCACAAATCTAATATAGATATGATATTTATTTGTTGAATAATGACTAATTTTGATAGGCAACTCCAAGAGATTCAAAGAGAAGCGGTGATCAGTGGAGTTCAACCTTTTCCAGTGTGAGGGAGTTACCTTTTCGCAGTATTGGAAGACGGTTGAGTAATATCAGAAATTGATTTAAGTTAATAGTTCAAATCACTGGATATCGATAAGATACCCTAAAGATTAATCACTGATTGCGAGATCTGAAATTTCCATCGTTGGGTCATAGATATGTACTGCAGAAAAGTTATATACTAGGAGAAAACAGTTGGCCAAAGCTTCCTCATTTTTAACAGATGTCTAACTATGGTAAGTGCGTAGCGTGACCAATAAAGTAATGTTACACAAGATCATGATTGAAAATTCACTTCTTCCCTGATGATTTGTTCGACTATACAAGTCAAAAATATCTATTAGACTTTTAAGGTATTCACTTTGATCGGAATTAGAGATGACCAATATTAAAGTACAACGTAACATCCTGAATGTTTTAATGGTATATATATATATATATATATATATATATATATATCCAAAATTCGTTGTTTTCTTTGAGTGACTGATTGACAATGATTTAGAGATAGGTTTTAAACTAGAAAGTAGTGAGTGTTGGCTGAATACTTCTCTTAATACCATTTGCCTCAGTGAATTTGGAACACCACGCACTCACTCATATACACACTTACTTAAGCCTGTTACTCATATTAGGGTATAGGTGGCCTACCAGAGATCTTTAACCCATTCTGTTATGGGCTCTTCTTTGTAACTTCATTACATGATCTTGATATTCGTCTCTAAATCCTGGCACATTGTTTTTTCTAGCCTGTTCTTCCTTTCACGTAAGGATTCGAAGTTTGGCCTTACCTGTTTATACGTTTAGATAGCTTACAAAACGTGTTAAATGCACATATACATACACAAATAACAACCAATACATCAATCATAAATTTGTCAAGAAATTAGAACACATGTAATGATATCATCTCACATTATAACATGATGTTTCATTTTTACATCTTATTTATATTTTAAAAAAAAGTAGTTTATCATGACAATTAGATTGTATGTAATTTTGAAAATACACGTGTATCACATCACTATACTTGCAAAACTGAAATGGTTTAATACGGTGAATGATAAAATACACCATATATATATATATATATATACTGGAATACTCATATGCAAACGGATGTATTTTCGAACATGTTAGCATTTTGATAAGTTCGCAACTCTTTGAATGAACAACAATCAAAGATTATTGGAGATGATGTGATTTAAGTTTTGATGTTAATGACGATAAAGACGCATATTTCGATGGTTAGGATAATTAACAGAATACTGACTAATTATTGACACGTACTAATACGATTCGGTTAACCGGTAACATCTCATGCATGCCCACGTACTAAAATCAACTCGTGTCAAAAGACAAGATTACCAAACAGTGCAGAATAGTCTTTTATTCTAGTATAATAATGATTATTAGATAAACTATTATGTATAAAACATTTTGATGAAAAATCATGATAAATTGACGATCTGAAACCGCTGTTTTCCTAGCTCACCCATCCATACATATAAATACTAATGAAATTGACACTTGTCTGTCAGGAAACATTCCTTCTCTGTTGTATCAAATGTGTACTATCAAATTTTTGAAGTTGATTTACTAGTTTATACTGGAAGTAATAATTACATTTTCATGAATTCAACTAGGTGAATACATTGTCCAGTGAAAACGATGACAACAACAATACTGGTACTACCAGTTGTATCATAATAATAATGTGTCCATGTCGAGTTGAATTTGAAGATAATATACATAATACACCAGTTTTAACATCAAAACCCATTGGATATTCTTGATCACTCGAATGCTTATTTATCTGTACATGAAAATATTCTATAGAACACATACTATGCTCATCACAGTCTCAAAGTCGGTAGCTATACATCTCATGGTGAAGTTTACTCACCTACTTCAAATAGTTTCCAAGTTGACATCAGTTTATGGTGAATACCTCCTTAAATACTATTGGTTGATAGATTTAGTCAAATAACTAACTTAATTGGTAAAGTGAGTCACGGTTATCCTTACATGTAAGCAATGTCATTCAATGAAAATAGTTAAGTAGCCTGAGGTTATCCAAGAAATTTAAATGTGACATTCTAGAAACTTCACATAATGATAACCGTGGCTAACTCCCAATTAAGATTTGATTTACAGCATATATAATAGTTTCTCCTCTAGGACTACGTGAAATCCACTGTATAGTTGTTCACTAATCAACAAAGAATCACGATCAGGTCAAAAGAGATGATTTATGTGGTTAAAGAGTTATACTACCAAGGGACTGGTGAACGTCCAAGTTTCTTCAAGGTCACCGTGCCTTTATCAAAATAGGGTTATGAATTAGTGTTTGGAATTGGGATAAAGAGTTGTGGTTGAGATTTCCATCATGAACTAACATCTTCCATAATTCAAGCATCCCACACTGGATTCTTAAGTCATAGTATTAGGTGTACTAAGTAATTTATCAATCATTACTGTCTCTTGGATTAGCTTAACGAGTTAGTATTTCATGATCATTCAGCAGCATAGTTCAGATTTACCACTGAGTACCTGATTTAATGATAAATTGATTGGATCATGAATTGATAACTAAGTATAAAACAAGGCAGTTAAGTGATTTTACTTGATTTTTAATGGTCTACAAATTTATCTTAGTCCATGCTAAGAACTATTGTTGTATAATGATATTATCCATTATCTTGTTAATTCCTAATTTCTAGTTAATTCTTGTTATAATAACTATCGATACTTTCGAATATCATCATCTAACTTCTAATTTTAGATAATTCTGTGTTATATAAGTTAAGTATAATGCAACCAACTAAAAAAATTATGACGCAATACAACATGCGACACACTTATGTTGCAGAATGTTAGAAAAACGTTGATTCAAAGTCAATCATACAACAATTGTATACATTTGTGCACAGCTATATACATTACGTTATTATGACGTTTCGAATGCACATATATAGTTATAAATTGGTAAAATTAGGTAGTTGAACAGACATGTAGAAGGATGTCAGGATTTGAGGGAAATCGTTATAAATCGCAACTGATTTTTCATTGACATCAGTGTCTGTTTTCCAGTTTATATATCCTCTAGTTTTATGACCAATTACATGTATATGCCAAGCCTTCCTAAAACGTTTTACATCATACACAGAACTGTTTTGCTCTGACTTTTCCGATTGGTTTTCTTTATTGATTATTTGATATATATATATATATATATATATATATATATCAGTTGATCTATATATTTTTCTTCTAACTAGATTTCCACTACCTTGCATATTGTTGTAAATTACTAACATCGATTACAAACAGAATGTTTATAAATGATTCGATTTTCTTGTTGATATCTTTCAGTTTGCCTGAGAATCCGAATCGGTCAACTGCTCAATCTCAGGACACTTGATCAACTGGGATAATGCAAATGTATTTGAATTATCGTTTAGAATTTCCTATCAACTTAAATAGATATACTTGAAAGAAAATGACGACACCAAATTTATGTACACTAAAAGCTTTAAACTTGATTAAATCCTACACTCCGCTTCCAAAATTGATCCATAGCCATAAGTGAGAGTATAATTTTTGAATACTCAAGTGAATTCTTAATTTTTTGTTGATTAAAAGAGGATTTTTACCTAGATATGATTAGCTATAAAAAAAACCACTTGCAATTACGGGAGATTCAACAAATAATCTTATATTTCTCAATGGTATCTATGCACAATCTCAAACAGATTCAAATAACGGTACTTACAATCCACTTTGCAATAGTATTCAATCGCTAAACAGTCAAAGTTAAGTTCAATAATAACCCTAGAGACCAAAGTTCATAATAGAAATTTTCTTCAAACGGCTTAATATGACGATAATAATTACGTGATTATCATTAAGATGAAATCAAGCTATGTGAACATTTCTTTTCTCATTGAAACATCCAAATGTATACAGACTCATGAGGAATAATAAAAATTTAATTTAAAAAAAATTAATAAACAATGACAGATACTACCTGATAAATAATAATCAGTAGCGATGTTCATTATAAGTAGTATAAATTATGGAAAAATTAAAAATATAAAATTTTATAAAATTGAATATATAACAATACACAACATGGAGCAATCAACATTTAAACACTTCATAACAATAATAAGGATCAATATGATGTATGAATAATAAAAAGTTAACCAAGTATTATTATTGTATATGATCACCAAGACTGGTTAAAGAAAAAAGAAGAAAAGGAATCCAATTCATGAACTGGAACAGTTTTACTGGGAATATGATGAACATTGAGGAAAAAAAAGAGAAAAGAAGATGAGAAGTTAATTATGATTACTGGATACTTTTTAAATAACTACTGATTGTAGTGTAAAAACAGTAAGATGATTAAGATTGTTCATGATTAAATAAGTATATTTACAGTATCTGTTTAAATACAATCCTCTTTAGCTTTTATTTTTCTAAAGAGGAGATCACAGTGAAGCAATCACAGCGTGTAAAGGGCTGTTATGGAGATTGATTCTTTTTCCTTCTTTTTTTCAGTTATCGAAGATGATTACACAATTTTTTTCTAATGATTACATATATATCTATATACATGAGAATATGCATAAATATACAAGTGCACAAGAAAAAAAAGAAAGCAATTTAGCATTACATAACACAAGAAAGTATGTTTGTCATTGCCTTACATTTTTAAATTAGTCAAGAGGAAGATAAAAAAATGAATTGATCAATTATCAGCTTTTCATTTTGGATTCTACCATTCCTTTTCGTTCTGTTTCTTGGATTTGTTTCTTGGATTTACATTGATACATTGAAGTTGATAACCATTTTTGTCATTTAAGATGATGATGATAAACTCTATGTATGTAGATCTATACAGTTACATGTAATCAGATTACGTCATTATATCTGAATTCACATACGAATGATTAATATCGGTTGTTTACTTTCGAAGACATTATAATACGATAATAATAACAATATATATATCCTACATAATATATTATCCATGGTTACAAATTTCTTCAATATTCATTCCATTTCAACAAACTAAAATATAGAATGAAATAAATGCTGTTATGTGTATGCACACATTATAGAGCTAGTATTTCAGTCTTAATAGAATAGTAAATTAGTAACTAAGCATTCAGTTGTTAAGAATCAAGAACAAATTTACTGTTGATTATGGTGAAATATCCTGCGAATGAATGTCTACCCGGTGGCCACGTTTCTTTAACAATAATCTAATGGCTAACCGGGTCGGCACTCTTCACAAGATATACCAGACTTTTTTCATATTAATTTCTTATATGGAAAAGATGTAATAAAACAAAATAGAATATAATAGTCTAACAAAAAATGTTTGCTTACGTGTATGTTGATCCTTAGGATCATGATTATAAGTGAAGATAAATTTCGGAGTAAATATTACATAGTCTCCGAATCTACAGAATTATCGAAGCAATTTATACAAAATTGTTAGCCGTGACCTGAAATTCACCTGAAACAATAATATTAACCAATCATATGAAACCTTGACTTTTGATTGGCTAATTACTTATTTGATTTTAATTGGACTGCTTCTGGAGACACGCCTACTCTGAAGGACATTGATGATAGAAAGAAAGATTCATTCATCTGTCTGTCCATTCATTTATCAACCTATCCATCTCTATATCTGCCTGTGTACAAATTTTTCAATGCTATTATAGAAAAACAAAACGGGTCAAATTCAGTTCAACACAACGATAATTTTATATTATTTTTAAAAAAATGATGAATTCACTGACTTCTTTTAAAGACAACCTAGAATTATCCATTTATAATGAAGGCTTTTCTATTTAAATATTTGGTAAAATATTTGTCATAAAATTACATTTTAAGGCAACCTATCTACTGCATTTGACTCGTTAACATGAGAGTCAACAGTATAAGAAGTGAGTAATTGTATGAGTAAAGAAAAGAGAAGACGAAACAAACTGTTACAGAAGAGTTGTATCTACAATAAATGAACATATAAATAAATATATTTTATAGTTGAAAACGTGAGTCAATTTAAGCTAAAACACCAAAAAAAAACCACAAAACCCACAAGATAAACACTATTAACTTGTTTCTTGT
>NC_031495.1:57478098-57485830 GCF_000237925.1 Schistosoma mansoni
CCTTGGTGGTCTAGCTTCAATTGACTCACGCCTTCAACTATGAAAATACTAAATCACCACAAAACCCCTTCTAAATATATTTTAGTAAAGATTGATAATGAATCAGATTAATAGAAAGTGTAAAACAATAGAAGTAAAACGATTAATTATTCAAGTTAAGAATACATTCAGAACACTAATTAATGCAAGCTAGTCTCGAAGAGACCAAAGGTTGGAGATTAAAAACTCTAAATAAACTTAATAGGTGATTATTAAAAGTAACTTGTTAGCATAATATGTACTGAAGACAGTTGCTTGCAAGTTTCATTTAGAATAGTAACATTTAAATATCTACCTAGTTAAACTATCCTAAATAATACAAAGAATAGAATATGAATTTCCTTCTATCTACTGATAGTCACAAAAAGTTTTTGTTTTAGTTTAATTAAAATAATATTCTAGAACAGGACTATTTTTTCTCAACACTTTTGATTACATTCACTTGGTATTGTTTGGTTGAATCTTCCCATTGATGTTTAGGACTGCAACTGGTCATTCTCTTATTGGACATATGTGCATACTGTGCGTATTGCATCGATATAGCCTTAATTCACAAGCATTATAAGCAAAGATGGATAGTGGCTAGCAATGGATTCGTCAGCTGGATGTACCTGCATCTCAGAGTTGATGTCCACTCTGGGACTCGAATCCAGTACCTTTCGCTTCAAACACCATTTCATTATCCACTCAGCTACTGAGTCATGATTACATGTTAAATAATTTCCCGGTGATTACATTACATTTTTGACTGTATTGCCTTTTTTATTGATAGTCTTTTAATTAGTGCATAGTTTTGTCCAAAAAGAAATCAACACTTACGTTACATTCTGTTATGGGTTTAAACTGAACTATTTATTTAACAAATAATTTATAAGTTCTGTAGGATCTAGGTATTATATCTTCTATCATTCATCTTTTATGCTTATCGTGACATTCAAAAAGGCTCATAACAAATTAGGATGCCTAAAAATAAAATCATTTAATACTAATGTTAAAAGAACACATTTATATGAATGAAAGTATAATGAGTTTATAGGTATCAATGCCAAGGTTGAACTTGACAGTTTCAAATAAATTGAATATTTGGTAGAAAGTTAATGACAAATATATGTATTTTGTTATATCCCAATGAATAGAGAAATTGTATTTCCAACGTTTCGTGACTCTATGTAAGCTACTTCTTCAGAGTAAATAAATATATTTATGATTTGAAGTATAGTATGGCAAAATAATTTTAAGTTACCACCGCAAGAAATAAATGTACTTCATTTGAAATTTATAGTTTCGATGTAACAATCAACAACTATTATTTAGGATTTATACGTACATTCCAACACAGATTGAATGAACTAACATCAGTTCTTTCAATTAAAAGGTTATACATAAAGATGACATATAAACTGTATGAAATCAATAACTTGGGTAATAACAAACCGGTACCTGACTCCAACAATATTTAGATTTCACAATCAAATTAATTATTTGTTTTCAAAACCATCAAAATGCAGGATAGATTGAACGATATCGTTTCGTATATTTTGTTACCAAGATCACACAAAAAAGTGTACTAAAAAAGACGATTAACCATAATTTCATGGTTAATAAATCTATTCATTATCCAATGGTTTTATATTTATTCCAACAATCTGTATCTGTCAATTTTTTTGACATTTAATGTTACTATATATAATAAAGTCATTCTGATAGAAAAAAAAGTATCGAAAATGGAAGAAAGAAACTAAAACAGAAGATGGTTTTTGCCATCATAATTATCTCATGGGAATCACATGATACAATAGCTAAAATAAACTAATCAATATAATGAATTGAATGAAGTTTGTATGTGGGTAAATGAAGCAAAGATTCACTCTATTGATGCTATTCTCAGACAGTAAACAAAACAATGTATCGAAAAATATGCTCTTATGTTTGCTGTATTATATATATATATATATATATATATATATATATATATATGAGTTAGAAGTGGTTGGCAGGAAACGTTGGGTATACTGGTACATAATTCTTGTCAATTTTCTCTGTCGAGCGCCAACTAGGATCGAACATAAATTCAGAATTTCTTCCTGTCTGCCTTCAATCGCTTAATAACATAATATAGTGCACGCAATGTCAAGTCACTCAAACTAATTACCAGATTACAACTTGATTGATAAAATTTGGTCAATTCTGAAAATACTAAATAAACATGACATTGGTCATTAATAAACGATCAATCATTTGTACATTTATGTATGTATATAGTGTATGCTTTAAAATGGAAGTGAAAAATATTCTGTCGATGTAAACTAGACATATCTATCAAATAATTCGGTTACTTTGGTTTAATCTATTAATAATATTATGTTTTTATCATGTATGAACATCAACTGGGAAATTGCTAAAAACTAGACAGCAGTAAATTGTTGATTATTCCTAATTAAAAATAATCTTCTTTAATGAGATCTAACAACCACACACTAGCTCAAACCTAATACTTGGTTGGGGATATAGTTTCCCACTGATGAGGCATTCCGAAATAAGAAGAAGCAACGACTGTTTAATCATGACTGGTAGTATATAACTATTCCCCAGTTGATGTTATATCGTAATTACAACAAAAATCACTTCAAGGAACCTTCATAAATCCCTCATTTTAACATCAATATAAGGGAAAGAATACATAATTAAATTATTGGAGAGTACCATATTATGTAAGTGCAACACCAACTTATCATCTTGTACTAAGCTATTATAATAAAAGGTTCACCATAATAATGACGAAAAGGATAGTTAAACACCAGTCGTCAATAGATCTTACATCATTAAGTTGATCAGTTGTGTGTCTAATTCTAAACATGTCGCAAATAACTGCTAAATCTATCTATCTATCTATTTATCCATCCATCCATATAAGTATTAAACATGTCGACGCCTCTCTTTCTATAAAAATCTGTACATGTAAAATCTTACATAAAAGATGAATTTGAAAGTTTGTTTACAAATCAGACTGAGTATAAATTTTAAATGACTTAAAACTCAGCAAAACTGAGAATATACATAAGTCAATTAGTTTGATTAAGAATTGTCTGATTAAGTATACTGAATTTAGTAAATTGACTGAATATGATTTTAGCAATTTAATCCTGAAGATACGACTAGTCTTGAAGTTTTGCAACTCTAAACCAGTAACACATTCTACGTTCGAAGCGTTCCCCAACCAGTTTAAATCAGAAGTCAGACGAGAAGAGGTAGGAAAGATATGTTTGATACGTTATCAATATATCGAGAAGCGTTTACTCTGATCTGGCTAGCAAAAGTAGGAGCTGTGTCCCACGCTGGATCGTAACGTGATCTGGTACGGATGCATGACCGAAAGCCTTCGGTTAAACAAGTCCACTTAAAACAATGTGGTCAGCATCCAATGTCGAACACTTAATGAGCTATTGATTTTGGGGAATTATTTACAGCTACAATCCCATTTTACATCTAGATACTAAGGATGAATATTGAGAAAATGAATGAAGTAACAAGCTAATATTTTTCTTGTAGTCTCCTTAAATGGAACACGGTTAACTGAAATTATATACGATCATACCCTGCATGTTCATTTTTATTGAATGTCCTAATATGAATTTCATTTTACAACAATCTTCTAGATGTATCATTTCAACAGTATAAAAGTTTGTGAATGATTGAAAGGGTTCAACGTAACATCTTTTGAAATATGTCGCTTAATTTTACATAAACAACAAATGGTCATATGTAAATTGTGATGTATTCACTAAAGTGTTGTGTTAATTTCTCTATTTTGACCTTAAATTTAAAAGTAGAGAGAAACGATGATGATGATAATAATAATAACAACAAATAAAGTGAAAAATAAGAGATTATTTTCAGTCCGTTGTTGTTATTATGATTATTATACTTTAAGGAAAATGGATGAACGACTAGTCTACAAGAAAAGAATTCTTAAAAACTTATAATCAGGGGATAAATTCTTGCTCCCTTCTTTTCTCTTGTTTTATTTACCATAGTGCCTTGTTGTTTACTTATTCATTCATAAGGTTACTTGTTTGCTTGCTTGTTTACTAATTTTTGTTTGTCCTTATAAGGTCGCTGTAAGGACATTCCAAGGTCATGTTACCATGGTTTGCATTGTACATCAACAATAATAATAATAATAGGAGAAAAAAGTAAGCGGAAGAGAAGGAAAAAAGGGGATTTTCAGAGAAAAGAATAGTCTATGCCGGAGAAAATTAACAAGATTATGTACTTCTAATCTTATTTATGAAATATGAATGTTAAAGTAATGCAATAACTTTAGACGTTAAAAAGTTGAAATTCACTTTACATCATGAGTTTCCTAGGATCTATATACTCAGTAAGATGTTAAATCACAGATCATACTCAAAGAATCATTTTCATCACTAAATAATTCAAAAGGTCAATGAAAGAAGTGGGAATCAGGAGAAGAGCTGATGTAATGTCAGATCACTGGTGGTTCCCGAGATGAAAGTGAAGATAGAGAAGTATTGAAAACCTGGAGAAAAAGCATTCAAAAGGCTTAATACAGACTTCATTTAAAATACTGAAAAAGCCCAACCAATTTAAGATAGCTCTCAACAACTACGCAAAGAAGAAGAAACTACTATGGAGGACAACTCCAAGCATTAACTTCAACGTATCAGGAGGTTCTAGGTCGCAACAAGCATCATCATAAGGAATGCATCTCTATGGAAAATCTAGACGAGATACAACAAAAGAAGAAGAACAAGAAGACAGAATCTAACAACAGTCGAACAAAAACAGAAAACGTCAAGCACAAGCTGAATACACACAAGCAAAAAAAAACAAGTGAATAGAGCATCAGAACTGACAAGCAGAAATACGTAGAACACCTATCGTCGACAGTGGAAATAGCTACAACAGAAGGAAATATCAAACAACCTCACGACACAACAAGGAAACTGGTAGAGAAATATAATATACCAAAGAGATCAGTCAAGGAGAAAGAAGTCAAGCCAATCACTGAGATCCAAGAACAGAAGAACAGATTGGTGGAACACTTTGAAGAACTCTTGAAGAGACCAGCTCCAATGAATCTACCGCACATCGAAGAAGCACACAGAAACATTTTCATTGATGTCACTCCACAACGATCAGAGAAATCTGGATGGCCGTTCACCAAACAAATCAACAGTGGGGAATCAGCAGCACCTGACAATGTACCAGTTGAAGCACTGAAGTCACACACAGACATAACTGCAAATACGTCTCACATTCTATTCAAGAATATTTGTGATGAAGAACATGTGTCATCGATAGCTTAGAATGAAGAATATCTCATCAAGATACCAGAGAAACGAGATCTCAGCAAATATCTAAACTACACAGACATCACACTACTATCTGAACCAGAAGGAGTTTTCAATAGAGTGTTGCTAAACCACGTGAAAGACTCAGTATATACACAACTTACAGATCACCAGACTGGATTCCGTAAGTATTGGTCGTGCACTGACCCAATAGAAACACTACGGTTCATCGTTGAATAATCAATTGAATGGATTTCGTCATCATACATCCACTTCATTGATTATGAGAATGCATTCAACAGTGTGGATAGGAGAACATTATGGAAACTTCCTCGACACTATGCAGTACCTGAGAAAATCGTCAACATGATGTGGGATTCTTACTACAGACTACAATGCATGGTGGTGCATGGAGGACAACTCACACATGTATTCGAAGTGAAGATCGGAGTCGGACAAGGATGTTCAATCTCATGCCTTCTCTTCCTTCTGCTTCTTGATTGGATTATGAAGACCTCCATATCGGGGGAGAAGTATGGAATACAATAGACGGTTTGGATGTAACTAGATGAATTGGACTTCACAGATCACCAAGCTCTTCTATCACATTCACTCGAACAAATGCAAGTGGAGACAGTCAGTGTAGCAACATTTCCTGAATCAGTAGGCCTCAACACACACAAGAGAAAATGCATGATCCTCAAATACAACACGAAGAGCACCAACCAAACCACACTTGATGTAGAAGCGTTTGAGTATGTGGGGACGTTACATATGTGCGTGATAGCATTGAAGAAGACGTAGTATCTGATGCAGATGTGAAGGCAAGAATTGCCAAAATAATTGTAGCATTTCTACAGCTGAACAATATAAGTAACTCAAAACAATATTCTGTAAGCAAGCATCAAAATCAGGATTTTCAATACGAACATCAAGACAGTTAGTTCTACTATGTGGAGATGAGACTTAGAGAACTATCGCAATCACCATCAAAGATGTACAAGTAGTTATGAACAATTGTCTATTTAAGATACTCGGTGTTCGTTAGTCGGATACCATCATCAACAGCGTACTATGGTAGAGAACAAGTTAGCTTCCATGTGAAGAGGAAATTAGGAAAAGCTACTGTAAGTGGATAGGACGTACATTGAGGAAATCATGAAATCACACTTCCAAGCATGAGTTAACTTGTCCTCTTGAAGGGCAAAGGAGAGTAGGGTGAGCAAGGAACACATTGCTTCGGGAATCGGAGGCAGACACCTAAGGAATTAATAACAACTAGTTAGAACTGGAAAGAATTAGCCAGAACAGAGCTAGATGGAGAATGCTGGTATATACTCAGCGACATTAACACTTAAGATTGTTGAATATTTCGAGTGATGTATGTCACACATTTTGTAGTTACTCCAAAACTGCGATAAATAACTGTAATTTATCATTTTTGACTACTGATTTACAAGCATTTATAGTGGTTGCTATTTTAAAAAATTTAGTATTCTTGTGAGGTAACGCGTGTCAGATCGGTTGTACAAAGATACGTTAAACACATTTTGTTCCTCATTTATATCATGTTTCAAATAAAGTACGTAAAGCCATAGGCTTTTGAAGACTTAATAACTCTATATGTACCATAAAGTGATGTTAATCTTACTTTCTGTGTACCTAAAAAAGTGAAGATACTTATTGTTGATCAGTATCAAATTATGTAAGATCCGAGTTCAGGTTTTCTTTATACTCCTATTCAATTATACACCATAAAACAGTTTAATTGGTCAGATAACTATTACCTATCATCAAGTATGTATAAATGTGTTCATCTTGATATTGCTAATTATAAGTTCAGGGTGTTTGCAATTGATGAGAAGCCTTGAAATACAATGAATTCATTTAATTTATAAACTTTATTCTTATTTTGTCCAAGTATATCAAGTGAACACTGTTGTGTGTCAATGATATTATGCAATCTTATTCACCAGTCTGTCAATATTATTACTTTATACTTATTGAATGGACTTAATTACCTTACAAATTCTTTTAGTAAAACAAAAAAACATCTCTTGAATTCTCTCCTGAGCCAATGCTATACTGAAAGAAAATATGAAACCATATATTAAAATATCTAACTTGCTAAAACAGGTTAGTCATTTTACTTTTGAAAAATAAACAACAGTAAAAATCAAGCCTCACTAACCAATGCTGTCCGCCTGATCAGATATAACTATCGTAAGTTGTGCATATGTCTCAATCTAAACGTCAACAAGTTGTTACAAATACACCAAACTAAAAATTCTTAACTATTTTACTAATACACTTGGTATTGTTTGTTTGAATCTTACCATCGATGTGTTAGGACTGCAACTGGTCAGTCTCTAATTGGC
>NC_031495.1:57486030-57492443 GCF_000237925.1 Schistosoma mansoni
TGAATGTACCTGCATCTCACCCCTTCTAATGCCTCTGGGACTCGAACCCAGTACCCTCGCTCCCTCTAAAGTCCTGGATTCCACTGCTAACCACTATCCATCTTTGCTTATCATGCTTGTGAATCAAGGCTATATCTAGGCAATACGCACAGTATGCACATATGCCAATTAGAGACTGACCAGTTGCAGTCCTAACACATCGATGGGAAGATTCAAACAAACAATACCAAGTGAATTTAAACTTCACCCCATCGCACAAGCAAGTGGCTATCAGGACTCAGTGGTCGAGTGGATAACGCGATGGCGTTTGAAGCGAGGGTACTGGGTTTGAGTCCCGGAGTGAACATCAACTCTGAGATGCAGGTACATCCAGCTGACGAGTCCCAAATAGGACGAAACGGGTGTCATGGATTCCACTGTTAACCACTATCCATCTCTGCTTACTATTCTACTAATAGTTATCATAGTCCATAAACAAAATGAATAGAATGCAACATATTTCAGCTGATGTCAATTTATGTTCGACAACCTAAGAATAAACAAGAGCTGTTCTTGTGAAAGGACGAGTTCGAAAGCGAACTCTTTACTCATGTGCTCAATAATTTGCATAGGTTAGTTGATTAAACCTTCATATTTCAAGAATTTGTCCATCAAGTTTTAGTATTACTCAAAATGATAGACGTAATAGGTTACTAGAGATACCCAGACTTTTCATATACGGTTGGTTATATTATATATTATACATATATTAATCTATAATTGGAGATATTAGGTTGTAAACAACAATATCGATTACAATACTGCATATTAACTCACTTTACATCTTAATCTTAATCTTGAGTTTTAATGAAAATTAACAGTTTATAATCCTTCAGTTTTTCCTATTCTTATTCTCTATTCACCAAAACGGATAATGCTATTATTTCGTCTAATTGATTACATATTTTATGAAATTTTCCTTTCAATTTCCTGATATAATGTGAAAACTTGGTCTTACATACATTCGTACCAGGTCTTATATGTTATTAACTAACTAGGATTTTTTTACCAGATAGGCACTTAAGTCATTTGATTTAATCAGTTAGTAATTCTTTATACACAACTAGATCATTGTCAGTATTATTTGTTCATTGTAGGTTATTACCTCTTTACAAATGAATTTCAATATTTTATTGCTTAATTTCATAAACTCACAACTAATATAAAACACGATTTCGTATGATGTATTCATCAGATAAACATGAGCTTTACATAATAATAATATTTTCTCGGTCCCCAAATGCCCTGGTACGGCCGAGAGTGAGGAGAGACCACCCTTCCTCTCGAAATGCTCTCACACGGCCACGCGTATACAGCTTCTGCCAAGGAAGTCCTACTAACTGCTTTCTCGTGGCACTACTGTTGTTTACGAAATTGAGAGGACGAAAAGCGAATGTCCGGCGCTTTAACCGGGTCGGTGGACACGGATAGTTCACCTAGGGAAGTTGAAAAACCCTCATTCCAAACCAATGGTGCACATGGGCTCCAGTATCCTGAGGAAAAAAATGGCGTATTAATCAATCGTTGGTCACCGGCTATCATGAGACTGCATCTCCTCACAATGTTCCACTGTCTTGTGGATCAGACCTTTAGGTCAAAGGCTCCGGGCGTGGCCCGCTAAGAAAACCACCTGTTTCAGTTTGGGCACCTGGGCAGTATCACAGCCCTCACACAAATCAAATGAGATTTGTGTGGCGCATATATATCTGGTTCCCCCTTGTACCAATATTTATGTGTTTAAATAAATAAATAAAATAATATTTCTTCGATCATGTATACATATAAATCAGTTACAGAACTATAACTTTCAATACAAATTACAAATAACATTACTATGTCAACTACATATTATTCTAAATAGTATTAAACAAATCTAGTTTTCTACAAATGACTTCTATTGAATTGACAGATATTAAGAGAGATAAACCAACTAAGGTTCAGTTTATAAACATATTTGTATATCTAAAAGAATAAAAAAGAAAGTATTGATAAAAATCTATATTTATGTATCTGAGATAGGCCTATGCTCCTCCACGAGGGGTAACAGGCGTAAGTAAGTAGGTAAGTAAGTAAGTAAGTAAGTCAGTAAGTATAGAATTATTAGATGTCATTAACATTAGACAATGAATAACATCATATTGATCAGTAGTACGTATCTACTCAGGTAAAAACAAATTTTAAAGATAGTTTCATATTATTAGTTGAAAATTATAAAAGATAAGAAATTAATTTAGTTTAATGGAACGGTATCCAACAATACAATGTAAATAAACTATCCAGGATTTTAAACCTCAACTGGAGAAGGTTAGATAAGTATATTACTTAAAATTTGCAAAGTTAATGCCAAATAATAAAAACGACATTTCAATTACCTTTTAAACTTTGTATGAGTTTTTTTAATATAAATTTCATACTACTACTATTATTAAATAAATTCGCCTATAGCCTCTCTAGAGTTACTGCAGGTTCAAATCTGGGATAAAAGAGAGTTGGACATAGGGTCAGCAACTTTATCCAGTAGAAAACAACCTTGCTAAAACTACGCTAACCGAAAAACTATATTAAATAACTATATAATAAGTCTGCACTTATTGTTGACTTCTTAGCTACTTTCGATAACCCCAGTTTAGTGCTCTACTTCAAATTGAACAATAAAGAAAGTGCACTATTTGTGAGGAAGAACTTTACTCTAAGGTTAATTGTACATAAAAAGTCGGCTATATTCAGAGTTTAAATCGACTTTGGTTTGGCAGAAACTTCTGAGAATTAGATTAACACTGCAATCAGTAATATGAAGCCATTCTTACTGTAGTTATTTCTTTCATTCTCAAGGAACAGCTACATCAACTATAAAGTCTGTAGGGACAGGGTTGGTATGAACATCAATAGCACTGTGGTGTATGCTACTCATGCTGGTAGATATAAGTACCATGTACCACCAATCGAAAGGGGTTTTCCCTACCCGAATTCTTGTTCACTACAGTACTTCTGGTCATATGGCTTTAGATTGTATCACACAAGAAACTTTCTTTGAGTCATAGCTAAGTAACCAACGGAAATAGATAAGAATTAATAACCGACGTCAGTAATTATATAATTATTGTACAGAAATTACCAACTGATTTTGAAAATCTATCAACCTTTGAAACATTCTTTGTAAAACTCGTCAATTAAAAAACATTATTAACTTATATTTATCTTGATAACGTTGAATAATTGCTAGAAATGAAAAAAAGGACGCATATATTCATCACATTTATTTTGATATCAATAGTTAAAATTCTCAGTAGTTTGATGGAGTTTTGTTCTCTGAGCTGGATAGTTTGGTCGTGGAGCTTTCATCGTCCTTCTGAACGACATCATCAGCTCAAACTTCGGGTGGAAGTGAAGTGTTTGAAGTTCTCCATATGTGCTGAGGATGTCGTTCAAAAGGACGATGAAAGCCTAAATCATAAACTGAATAGTGGTGATAACGAAGTTCATACGATCGTATGATCTGTAAGCATGATTACATAGAACAATATTACTATGATAAGCATTCTATATGAAATGGAAAAAAATGTCACATTATCACTTTGTCTGATATTTAGACTATCTTTTGTAACTGTTAGGTAGTTGAAGGTAACCGACAGTGAATCTTGTTTGATCACGTTTTCATGCTAGTTGACACACATCAATGGTGTATGCTTGTAATTGTCAGGGAATTGATAATTCCTGTAAGATTTAAATCCGTATAATCGAACTTCATATTCTAAAATATTAACATTGAACTTTTCGGATAAAGACTTACCTTCTATAGGACAGATATATTCTATAAACAGTTTATGACTAAAACAACAACTATAAAGTGAATCATTTTCCAAGGAAAACTTCATAATAAATGAATAGGTTATATCCGACACTGAAACATTTAATGTTTTTAATATAAATCTCTATTCTTCCACAGAAACCTCATAACCTATGTAAATCTGTGTATACAATACATTTACTACATTAAGTAAACTCATAATCCAGATTTCTTGTATATTACTGATTTTTCTTTGTTGTCAATAATTGCACTGTATGAAGATTTTCTCATTTCAAATAGTTACTATATATTTAAAGTATATATATTTGATCAAAACTGTTTCAGTGACATTAATCAGATTCTATGTTGTTTTTTGACTGACTGATTGACTGAAATCATATTAACCTAGTTAACAAGTACCTCTGTTTTTATAGTATGAATGGACGCGGATTGTTCATCTCTACCAATAGTATTCTCAAATTTCTAAATAACTTCACTTATAATAAGTAACCTATGTAATTTTTGTAGAATCTTTTTAATAAACGAACAAATTTAGTGATTCCATTTACAGTTTCTAGTGCAGAATAATTTCCCTTAGAGTTGGTAATCATCGATTGCGATAAATATACAACGAAGTGTATCGAGCTATTGTTACGTAAGGATGCCTTCGCTTGACTCCAATTATTCAACAATTAGAAATGATGATGGTTTACATCACAAACTGATATTATTTAGAACACCATTGAAAACCAAGAGGCGCTAGACACCTGTTTCTTCTTAGTATAAGACTAATTAGCAATCTGGATCCACAACCCTGTCTCCACGGACCGAACACAAGACCTCCGGTTCAGCCCGCAAACGTTTAACTTCTAGGCCATTGGACTCGGACCCGGTGGTGTACTTATCTAAGTCCAGTCAGTTATACAGTCATTGAGTACAATGTCTCACACCCAACATTATTAAGAACCACTAGTCGCAGCTTCTCCCCATAACTCCGGGAATATCATTATGAATATAGTCCAACCCTTGTTGATCTAATTGTAACCAGTCCGTGATATAAACTCACTCAAAAGATTATTGCGAACTCAAATCGCTGACCAACACTTCACTAAATTTTCTAAATAAATTTTCGGAGTTCAATTACAAACACTGAGATTTTCACAAACATCCGCGTTGGCGTAAGAGATTGAAGGTCATTGGTTCGTGTTCTGCGTCCAGGGTCGTGAATGCGCTCTGATGAGGGGTCCCATACTGGGTCAAAACGACTATCCAGTGCTACCAGTTGTTCAATGGTGGTCTAAAATTTTTCGGTTCATGATTTCAATTAAACGACAACAACAGCCTAAGATTCGAAAGCTAAAATTCAATTAAAAATGGACATTTCAACTCCGTTGACAAATAATGTCCTATACAACTCATTCAACGAATATCAGTTCATAGTGAACAACATCTACAAAATATTTCTGAACCAAACAAATTAGAATACAAAATGAAATCTTTATATCAATCTAATCCATTTTATTGATCTATATTGATCATTACCTACATTTGTCATATTGATAAAATAAAATTGGCATTTTTATCATGAAAAAGAAAATCATAACCAAAAAAATCATTTCTTACCATTTCATATCGTTAGTAACTACGAGTATTTTATTATACAAAATCAACTGTTATGCAAAAAGAAATAATCATAATAATATACTAATGAATCTAATTCCTTAATCAGTTCACAATCAATACGGATATATTATGGTGGCCTGCTTAAACATCTGCGTTACCTATTCCTGCTACCTAGATATTTCAACAACTTATCTAGTTTTGTTTGTTTTAATACATCATTATGGTTATTAATCGCATGACCTACTCAGGTGCGTTTGTGAAAAGTTTACAACCTTTCATTGTACGAGTTACAAAAGGCCTAATCAGAGATATTATGGTTGCTGGCAAGCAATATGCAGCGCAAACAATGTACATTATTCAGATGTCGATTGACTGGACTGTTAACTTCTAATTGGTGATCACTGAATATTAATCATCAGTATTGACGAAGAAGTAAGAAACGGAAACTTGTTTAAATACATTGTTCTGAGAATTACATATTGTACCAAAAATATGATATTGAATAAAGCTAATAATAATAATAATAAATTATGAATGAAAATGACATATGACTATCAAATATTCATTTTATAAAATATGACTGTGAATAACTGTATATGATTACCTATTTATCTATCTATATCTTCAATATAACTTAATTCATTATCTGAGATAAAAAAAACCTAGTGGTTAAAACTATCCACAACTAGAACATTCCTACAATAATACAACATTATCAACTTCTAACAATCTATGATTACTATAGATTATATATACATTAATTTATGGGATGGTGGAGAAGATTTGTAGCTCAGGTGGTGATTTTGATAGAGTTTTGTTCTCTGAGCTGGATGGTTTAGTCGTGGAGCTTTCATCGTCCTTCTGAACGAAACCATCAGCACAAACTTCTGTATACGATATAAATAAACGTTACTCTACCTTGTGTACACATAATTTATTTTTAGAAAATGTATCTATCATAAAT
>NC_031495.1:57492643-57564341 GCF_000237925.1 Schistosoma mansoni
AGCAACCACGCAATCTTCCTCTAACTTGCAATTATATGGTATTTCTTTTGAAGTCTGTATCTTATTTCCTTTACGGAACTTGTGCTGACGGTCAGAAACCTTTGGTTTACTTTTGCAACATACTTGAGCATGACCATGTTTACCACATTGAAAGCATACTCGTTTTTTAAAGTAGCAAACTTTGGCAGAATGACACTTACCACATCTCCAGCATGACGTTCTATGTTTCACTTGGTTTGGGATCTTTGGGAGTTCGGATCTTTATTTCCGTTAAAAGATTTACGTAAAGCTTTAACTTCCACGTGTTCACTGTTCCTTTCTACGAGATTCGTGTCATGCTTCAGATTAACCATTCTTTAACACTCTTCGGATACTGATTGTAGACTGATATTAGGATCTTGTTCGATTCTCGCTAGAATCCGTGTTCTAATATCTGCATCTACTGAAGATTGTAATCCACATACAAAAATAAGACATTTGAATTGATCTGAGGACATTTCTTGTAATCGGAACCGCTCACATTCCCGGTTCACGATACTTGCATACGTTACGTAATTGTCCTGTACTTTCTTTACAAGTTGAAGACACTGGTATCTAGTGTGAAAAATTGATCACCGTTCACCAAATATACGAGTCAAGCATTCAACTGTTTCTTTGAACGTTATGTCGGTTGGCTTTTTTGGGAGGATAAAACTACAGAATTTTTCATGTTCGAACACTCCGAGCTTTCTTAATAATAATCTCAATTTTGAACTTTCGTCCCACTCTTTACATTCATTAATAAATAAATCCTCATGGCATTTAAACCACGCCTCAAAAGTATTTCCACTTTCTGGATCAAATCTAAATTCAGCTATTGAATTAGCAATAGAATCCGGAGTCATAGTGGAATTAGACACATTCGTTCTTGAGGATATTGACATATTTTTGACTAATAATTCGATAAGAGTATTTTGCTGTTGCAAAAAGGTTTTCAGATCATCCATTTTCTTGATACAAAGTTCACTTTAACTGAATACGTAAGCGTAGATCCGTTTTAATCACCGTCGCCAATGTTATAAACGCATGAATGCCGTCGCCAATGTTATAAACGTAGAGAGAGAGAGAGGATGCTGGTTATAACTTTAGGGGGTTCTGGTTATAACAGTCCTTTTACTTCTTACACGTATGTGGGACGTTAATTTATCTTAGACGAATATCTACACTAGATTCCCACCCAGTGTCTATTCTACAGGACTTCAACAGAACTCAGATCAAGAACACAATATTAGCCTGACTATAACGTCAATATATTTCACACCAAAATCCGACACATGGAACAGTCAATAAGTCTCAATAAGTGTCGATCTATAATAAGGATAGGGAAATATATATATACATAACACCTGTCATCCTGTCTAATGTCTGACTCATCAAGACAACCAATCATTATCATTCTCGCCCACACATCAGTAGTCTTTATTAATAATAATTACTAAACAGTAAACATTGGATAATTGTTTGTCCTATTATAGGACTCCTTCGTAGAGTGAATCCACGACTTGACCAAATCCAGAACCTTTGATCTCGTGTACGAACGTTCAACCTCTAGACCAGTAACCCGGTACCCAACAGTACTATTGCCTAACTTCAATCAATCCACGTATTGTGTGACCACCTTTCATGACCTGTGGCGGATAACTGTCTTATACCCGAATTGGTTGGACTCCACTGGTCACAGTTTCTCACTAAAATTCCAGGGATTTCCTCTTGAAGTTTGTCACTAGTGTGTACATGACTATTAGTTACTATAAGAGAATTGTGGAAATCACGTTACAATCATGTATTGATCTTGGTCAATTATTATAGGGAGTCAATTCCACTATAGTGTCAGTCAAAAACTGATTCAATTGCTTAGGCAAAACGAACCAACTTATAACAGAGAAAAAAAATTGTATAACGACAATTCTAATCATAGTGATAATAACAAATCCTCACGATACCTCACGCAGGACTTGAACCCAGGACTTTTGGTCTCACACTAAAACGCTTAACCTCCAGATCACAGAGCTGGTATCCAACAGTGTTAATGTCTAACCTCAATTGATCAATGACATATGAATATAAAACATTTATATTGTTCATTTTGAAAGCAGTTAACATTTTAAAATCCTCGAAAAGATTTCTTGTTTAAGTGGATATTTTAACAATGTTACGTTCTATGGACAGATTGGTATAATTAAGAAGTTTTCTTTATTGTTCCGGATACCATCATTAGTACTGAATTCAAATAAGTTTCATCAGAAAGTGAAATTAACTGAAGAATCTTTAAAACCGGACGGGCATTAGATAGCTTATTCGTATTAACTTGAAACACTTCAATAATTCGTATCCACGAGCCTACAGTAGACTGTATTCACAATCATATCTCCTACATAGTATTATATACTTAAACCAATGGGTTAGGATCTAACATCTTACTTATTGAACTTCTGTCAATCAGACAATAGAATATGATGCTCGCCGCTTTAGATCATTGAGTGAATAAAACAAAAAACTTTGAACTCATCAGTATCATATTCATCATGAAAAAACTAATTTTCTTAGAACTATTCATTGTAGAGTGATGAGCGTGCACTATTAATGAGTTAAAAACTAGTATAGAACATCTGTCCAGTAATTTTATCATGAATTATTAAACAATCTTAATTAAGTTGAACACAATCTGTTCAGAATAAACATATGTCAAAAGCGATTGACTAGAAAGAGCTTTTAACATCAAGAACTGGAAAATCCAAAACCTTATAAATGAAAGTCATATTCGTTGTATAAACTGGTAGCTATCTGAACTGAGTAACTCAGTGGATAGATAACGCTTTAAAAGAGTGAAGAGATAAATACTAAGTTCGAGTATTTATGTGAATACCAATACTCGGTTGCAGGCATATCCAGCCTACGAGCACTAAAAATGAGAAGCATATGCTGAATTACACCGAAAGCATTGGTATAGCTTTATTAAAAACACTATATACCATATTTAAAGATCAGTTACACTGCATATTAAAAAGCACTGAAAAAACTGACTGATTATTCTGTACTGTATAGTTTAAATAGACTGACATTTATTTCCCCGAGTAACGTATATGTAATATTGACAGCTTGTTTATTTCCAATAATATTGTCCACTTCTTTGTGATGAAATATCTTTTAATAGAACAATTAACTTTTAAAAGATTGTATACAGTAAAGTGTAGTAACAAACTGCTGAATAAAATCAATGATTTTTACATTCAGGAAAATTTTCATTATCTAAATTGCAAACTGATCTTAGCTAGACCTCCATTAGAAACATGAAATCGCCAGACATACGTTTTATTGTACTATGAGACCCCTCAGCAACGCACATACACGATCCCACTTCTGAGGATCAAACCCAGGACCTTCAGTTTCGATCACAACCACTAAATCACTGATCTAACATACAACGGTGTTAATATCAAATATGAAACATTTAAGAGTAGAAATGTTTGTATTTATTACAGGTTGAAACAGAAATGGATAATCTCTGAATTATCTAATTTCTATTATTGTTATTACTATTAACATTAAAAGAGTGAACAGTTAAATGTGTAAATCCAATGGAACGTTTACCATTTCAAATGGATAAATGTGTGGGCCAACTGGGTTGGTGGTTAGTGATTGATGCACTGAAACTCATTCTGTGACCTAATAAGGTCAAATTGACAATGATAATCATATCTAACAAAAACAATTCTTAATTAATAGTTCTTCAAGAGAAGAAACAAACAAACAAAGGACAATAATAAGAGAATTTTAATTATTTTTTTCTCTTCTTTTCGTAAACAAATAAAATGTCTATCAAAGGTAAATTCTGAGTAAAGTACACTTTTTATTCTAAAAAATGAAAGTTTAGGAGAAGAAAAAGAAAAAAAAGAAAACGATAATACTACCAATAGTAATAATAAACAATAGGGTGAGGGGTGGAACTATTAAACAATTAATAAAATAACTGTGACACGCATCTATACATCCATTAGATTTGTAATAAATAAATAAAAAAAAAGAAAAAAAAGAATTAATAGTACACACTTTGAATAAACAATTGTGCAAGAGTTTATCATATACAAATAATATAAAAAGACACCTTCATATATACCTTTTAGTATACATTATATAGTTGGATATATATACTCAATGTGCTAATGGATTAGTTCATTGTCTCATCATAATTCAATTTATAGGCTTTATGAAAAGAAGAAGAAGAAAAGAAAAAATCAAAATATTTACCAAGACAAAATGAAAGTGAAACAAAACACAACGACTACATGAATAGATAGATGATAATGATAAAAACAGTAACGGTAACGACAACAAAAAAAATAGAGAAGAGAATAATGACTTACAAAAAAAACATACTCACATGTAGATGACCTGAAAATGAAAACAAAAAAAAAATAATAATGAAAAAAATAAGGTCACAAACATTCATATATACACACATTGATCAGTAGATGTTGTGTATGAAAACTATTTACTATCAATAATAACAAAATACACTTTAAATTTTTTTGTTTTACAAAAGATTACTGATTGAATCAATAATGTGAAGGTGTTCACAGGAAAATTTTAAAATAAGAATTATACACTATAAGCAAAGATGAATAGTGGCTAGGAGTGGAATACAGTATGACGGGCATTTCGTCCTATCTGGGACTCTTCAGCTGTATGTACCTGCATCATGTACTAACGTAAGCTCTGAGATGCTGGTACATCCAGCTGACGAGTTCCAAATAGCACGAAAAGCGCTTCAAACTGGATTCCACTGCTAACCACTATCCATCTTTGCTTATAAAGCTATTGACTTAAGGCAATATCGAGGCAATACGCACAGTATGCACATATGGCTAATAAGAGACTGACCAGTTGCAGTCCAAAAATATCAATGGGAAGATTCAAACAAAGCAATACTAAGTAAATTTAGAATTATACACTGTTCTTTTTTTGTAAAAAAGAAAGCGAATGAATCAACCTAATTAATTCTATGGTAGTTGAGTATGGACTTAGCTTATACAAATACACGTAAACTACTTAATTCATACTTTACTTATGATCATTACCAGAAAGAATTCTAATTTTTTATGTTGCTGATAATATTGACTGAATCTCGATGATTCTTTGTTAGTGTATGAGCATTCTGTGCAGGTTTCTTCGGTAAAGCCTTTTATTACAAGTGTTCAAAGAATAAATAGTTTTATGATTAACAATGAAATCGAAGACGTGATTCGTTCTATTCGAGATTCTTCAAATAAATGCACCTGAATTTCAGTATAAATATTCATACCGGGACTTCAGTCCGATACTTTTTACTTGAAATACCCAACGCGTTATCCACTTAGTTACCAAGTCTGTATAACCCTTTACATGTTCAACAGTTAAGATTAGCAATAACTTGACAATTTAAATCCTTCACAGCTGTGATGTTTATATCATGCTCGTCCCACAAGTGGGTGGCTATATGAATTTAGTGACTCAGTGGATAGAACGTTAGTAGTTTAGAGACAAATATATTGGGTTCAATTACTGTCGTGGATATCAACAATAGGATCCAGGTATATCCAGTTGATGAGTCCAAACAGGAATAACTAACACACTCCAGCTCCTCAGTGCTGCGTGTTCTGGTTAATGGATACATTTGGTGGATGAATTTCAATAAACATGGAATACTGAACTAAAGGGTCTTCTCCACACATTTCAGTGAACCGATAAACCCGAGCTTTGATGTAGATATTTCTCATTCAAGTACTGAAAATCCTCGTATAACGTTACCATTACATCATTATAACACCACTTCGTGAAGTAAGTGAAGTTGGAAGCTTCAAAAACTAGACTCCGAGATTGTGATGGTATTTATCCTTAGACTCAGAGTTTTCATGCTGAATAGTGTTTGATGATGTTAACATGGATCGCTGATGTGTCAAACGAGGACGAAACAGTTGTTACATACACCCTGAGATGAAACCCAAAAATAATCAACTTTTAAAGACAGATTTTCAAGAATACAGCATTACTATTATTTGTGAACATTTAACACAAAATTGAATATAAATATGGTTTTTAGAACGACAAGTTTTCATATTGAGATTCATTTAATAACACTACGAACTTCATAAGATATGGAATTCCGATACAGTTCAAACGCTCTGTCATGGTTATCAGATACTTACAATTGATTTATGTAATTGCTAAAAAGTACAATGAAGTGATGATTCATAATTATCAATTGCTTTCCTTATTTTCGCGCAGAATATTTAACCAGATTCAAATTCCAATGAAAGTACTAGCTCCATCCAGGTTTAATATTAAACATAACATAACATTGTGAAATACATCACCAGAAGTTCGCCACAACACAAACACACCTGATAATGATACAAAATGATGTCGACGTAATCATTTACTTAAGCTGTACATTCGTATATATAGTTATATGGAAAATATATGTCCATAGGAGGCTAGGAAAGATTGCATTATAAATTGATTCGAGTCTCTAAAAATCAAATGAGGCTGCATAATGACCAAGGGTTTAGAGAAGAACATAAGAATTGAAATAATTTACGGATCAGTGCTATAAAAGATATTTGTCCGCTTGACACAGATATTTAATATATGACGCGTTGGAAACCAGGACGAAAGTTCCATCCTATTAAGGGCTCAACGTCCGAACCTACCTAAATCTAAGTATTATCGTTCATATTGGGATTGAAGCCCGATATTTTTCGCTTTAAACGCTTGACTTTTTGTTCATTGAGCCACAAATTCCAGATATAACTAGTAAAATACTTATAACTATATTCTTATCCATTGGTCACTCATACTGATAATTGTTTTACATATTTTTTGTTTCTTATTTCCTTATTAATTGTTCTCGCTTATTTAATGTACAAGTTAAAAAATATCAAGGAACTAAAAAAGTTACCGATCCCGTTTCTTTTCTATTTATTGTTTGTTTTAACCTCATTTCCATCATCTTGTTTATGCTTTCTTTTCAATTATCTTATGTATATACATATACATATATAATAACATTTGTATATATGATTGTATGTTAATTAGTTTATTTCTTAAACAACTGAATTCTTTATCAATTACATAATCATTTTTGATATATTACAGTTAAAATACACACACACACATACACATATATTTTGAGAATAATTTCGTTAACTAGTTAGTGGATACTCTCATTTTAGCCAATATACTAACAACTTTCATTAATTCGATATTCATTCATTTCTTAAATCTAATTTATGTCAATGTGATTCTCTTCTCTTTATTTTTTTTGTTTTTTTTCTTTTTTTCTCTTCTTCTCTTTATTTTTTTCTTTTTCAGATGTTCTTAATTTGGTTCATTTTATTAATAAATTTATTTATTTTTTATAAGTAGTATATATTCATTATACAAAATGAGAATAGTAAGAATGAACTCTAAATATACAATTAAATAATCTAATAAATAAGAATATTAATAAACAAGTAGTAGTAATAATAATACACAAAAAGAAAGAAATTGAAAATTGAACAATATTCAATTGATAACAATACTGATAATGTTAATTGAACAATTGTTTATTTGATCTGAATTAAAACAAATAAACAAACAATAAAATCATATTGTTATAAATTAATGAAATGTATTAATATAATAACGGTCAAAAATTAGGTTGTGCATTGACTATAATAATATGAGTTAGGAACAAGGATTTATTATTGAATTGTAACTCCTAGATAAAGAAATGTCATCCGTGGCTATCAGGACTCAGTAGCCGAATGGACAACGCGATGGCGTTTGAAACGAAAGGTACTGGGTTCGAGTCGCAGAGTGAATATCAACTCTGAGATGCAGGTACATCCAACTGAGGAGTCCCAAATAGGACGAAAAGCGCTTCAAACTGGATTCTACTGCTAACCACTATCCATCTTTGCTTATAAAGCTTATGAATTTAGGCTATATCGAGGTAATACGCACAGTATGCACATATGGCCAATAAGAGACTGACCAGTTGCAGTCCTAAAACATCAATGGGAAGATTCAAACAAACAATACTAAGTGAATTTAATGTTATCCGTTGTTTGTAATATTTTTTTTTGAGAAAATAAGAACAGATAAGATTTTCAGTAACCTTACTTACCAACTTACGGCTGTTACTACTTGTAGAGGTGCATAGGCCACCTACCAGAATTCTCTATCCAAATCTGTACTCCGCTCAGTTTTCCAGTTGTTTACAATTGCTGTTCATTGTTTTTCACGTTCGCTCCAATTCGTGACTAACTGTGTTCCTTGATCTTCCATTTCTTCCTTCTCCTTCAAGAGTACAAGTTAACGCTTGCTTCGTGATGCAGTTTGATGATTTCCTCAATGTATGTCTTATCTACTACCAGTGTCTTTCCCTAATTTCTTCTTCAGATGGAAATCGGTTTGTTGTCTCACATAGCAGGTTGTTGCTGATGGTATCTGACCAAAGGTTTTTAGTATATTGAGTAGACAATTCTTTATAGCTACTTGTACATTTTTGATGATGGTTGTAGTAGTTCTCGAAGCATCAGCTCCGCGCAGTAGAACTAACTGTCTTGACGTTGGTATTGAAGATTCTGACTTTGATATTGGCTTTCAGACAGTTACATATGTTCTTTTGTTGTAGGAATCAGGTTCTATCTTTGTTAATCCTTCCATTTATTTTTAATATCTTACCCCTAATAATAAAGAATAATGGCGGAAATTTGTATCATTAAATAAGTTTTAGTAATCTGACATGAGTTTAATTCAATGGTTGAACAATTCATTATGATTATGCTTATTGTGTTTCGTTTCCTTAAACAGGAATCATCAGTGTAAAGATTGTTTTACTTTTCTAGGTCCTTTTTCTCTCTAATCAAACAACCTAGAAATATGACATGATTAATTCATAACAATTATATTATTTTATCTGTTAATTTTAATTCCTGAATGTGTACTTGATATTGTGAAGTGATTTACGGAAATTTTTTAAAAATTCATTTTGTATTGTTTGTGTGAACATTTCCATTGATGTTTAGAACTGCAATTAATCAGTCTCTTATTGGCAATATGTGCATACTGTGCGTATTACCTCGATATAGCCTAAATTCACAAGCGTAGTAAGCAAAGATGGATAGTGGTTAGCAGTAGAATCCAGTTTGACGCGTGTTTCGTTTCATTCGGGACTCATCAACTGGAAAGACCTACATCTCAAAGTTGACGTTTACTCCAGGACTCGAACTCAATATACTTTTTGGTAGGATAAATAGAAATAATGCCTTTGTCGATAATTTATTAACATCGATTTTTATCGTTTATTCATCAGTAATTTATTCAACGAATAACTAGTTATGATTAAAAGCAATTAGTAAATAAAAAGATTTAAATATTTTATGAAAGTGGTTTCGTGGATATTATTGCAACTTAATAGTTGAAATCATGAGTTTATTGAAGCTAGACCACTATGGAAAATCTGAAAGCACTAGACAGACGTTTCATCCTATTGTGGGACTGACTCCTCAGAAGTGCTCATCCACAGTCCCGCTCCCGAGATTCGAACCCAGGATCTATCGGTCTCACACACGAACCCTCAACTTCTAGACCACTTAGCCGGTCGGCATCCAACGGTGTTAATGTCTAACTTCAACCAATCCACAAAATATGAGCAACCGTTCACCAATTGTCTTCAGTGAGTTGATATCTCTACAACAGACGTGGTTGAACTCCACTGGTCACTGCTTCCCACTAGAACTTCAGGAAATACTTCTTGAAGCCAGCCACTAGTGAACATATGATTACTATTTTATGAAAGGGGTTTTTGTGGATATTATTGTAAGTTAATAGCTGAATTCATGAGTCAATTGAAACTAGACCATTATGGAAAACCTGAAATCACTGGACGACCTTTTCATCCTAGTGTGGGACTCCTCAGCAATGTAAATATTCATTCATTTGACTAGTATTTCAAATTGTCTGGAATGTATTCAATTAACTCAATTAGTGAATTAACCTTTTTTTAACTAACCTCAACTATGATACAATACAATTAACATAATTAAATACACTGACATGTCTTAGAAACAACCAAATTGACATATAATTCCCATTTAAACATTAAAAATTAATAACACAAAGTTCAGCAAAGGGATTTCTTTTCAACGAATTGTATAGCTTGATAATAAATTCGTTGAAAAGAGATCCCTTCTCTGAACTTTGTGTTTTTAACAACCAAATTGTTATTTTATTAATGAAACTTATTCTTAGATCTTAACTGTAAATAGATTTCCAACAACGACAACAACAACAAGAAAAAGATGCATAACTTACTTTATATTACCTCATTGAAAAAAAAGAAAAAAAAATTGGTAACATTTATTTGTTTGTTTAAAATAATGAATATTTACATGAGAAAAAATTTTTTTTATGGATGATGATGACGATGGTGGTGATGATGATCAATTAATCGCTTGTTTACATACTATTTTTACCTGATTATTGAGGTATGTTATTTTTAATTGAGTAGAAGTATACTAGAATAAATTCAATGAATGAATTTTGCAAGATATTTTACTGATCTGTTGTATCATATAACGTTTATTTGAGTTATGTACAAAATAACTGTCTATAGACTTAACTCAATAACCTAAAACTCCATGCTAGTCAGATAAAGTCATTCTTTATTACTTATTAATGGTAAGGGTTTGAATTCTCTTGATATTAATATATAGTAAAGGTATGATAAATCTTGTTTAATATTGGAACTCTGTACAACCAGGAAATGTATTTCAATTCATTTAAAACGTACATCTTGATAGTGATGCTTCCATTGAAACTAAAACTCAATACTAAACATTTTAAACTTTACAACACTCTCTTCCAATCTAATAAATTACTTCAGTTACTAATTTGTACAACGAGAATAATATATATCAGTATAGGATTGTGGAGGTTGTTAAGTTTTTGTTCGAGATTATGAATCGATTGATGTCGGACCACTATTGAAAACCTGGACAGTTATTTTGCTCTAATATAGGAATCCTCAACAGTGCACATCAGTGATCCCACACACGGAGTTCGAGCCCAGGATCTTGGGTCACGCGCGCGAATGCTTTTAGTTATTACTCTTAACCCACTTTCTGTCAAAATCAAACATTCATTACATAAATTTACCTTGATACAATTAGTAGATATTTTAAAAATAACCAGTAAGATACTTTTAACAGTATATATCTACAACTTTTGTGACCGGTGAAGTTCAACCGGGTCTGTTGTGACATAGTAACCCACCGGACAAAATGGTGAATGGTGTCTCCGTTTTGTGGATTGGTTGAAGTTAGACATTAACACCGTTGGATGCCGACCGGCTAAGTGGTCTAGAAGTTGAGGGTTCGTGTGTGAGACCGATAGATCCTGGGTTCGAATCTCGGGAGCGGGACTGTGGATGAGCACTTCTGAGGAGTCAGTCCCACAATAGGATGAAACGTCTGTCTAGTGCTTTCAGATTTTCCATAGTGGTCTAGCTTCAATAAACTCATAATCTCAACTATTAAAAATTACTTCACATTTGATCAAGCTTACTGTCTTTAATTCTCATGACAAACGAGTTACGATTAGATCACAGAGTTATAATCAATTAGTTAAATGTTCTTTGATCTTAACTATACAATTTAAAATTGTGTTAATTTGGTTTCATTTATTTATTTACTCTGAAGAAGTGACTTACATTAAGTCACAAAACGTCAGAAATACAAATTTTCTACTCATTAGGATATAACAAAAATAAATTTGTTCTTTAGAAAGTTTTAATGAACATCAATGGTATAATTCGCTAACTAGGTTTCAATAAAATTGAAAGAAGCTACTTTAATTTAAAATGTATTACTTACTATGAAATTTCAAAAATTATTATTGAACCAATTCACTTACATATATACAATACTTATGAAACAATTGACAACGTAATGTTTTGCTTGGCAGTATCAAGACAGGGGTATTCTTGTCAGTAAATACATAGTAATCGACAAATAATAGATTCATTAAAAAATATGTTCCTTACTTACTTACGTACTCCTATTACCCCTTGTGGAGGAGCGTAAGCCGACCACCAGCATTCTCCATCCAACCCTATCATACCCAATACTTGCTAGTTCTTTCCAGTTAACATTCATCCTTTTCATATCTGCTTCTAGTTTGCGACGTAATGTGTTCTTTGGCCTTCCTCCTTTCCGCTTCCCTTCCGGATTCCAAGTTAGGGATTGCCTCGTGATTCAGTTTGTGATTTCCTTAATGTATGTCCTATCCACTTCCAACGTCTTTTCCTAATTTCCTCTTCAGCTGGAAGCAAAATATGTTCCACTAATTAATAATGTCAATAATAGAAGAAAGAATGGGTTATTTTCGAAATAATTAAATCTTTTATCTAGTTAGCCGACTTCCAGCTATATTCAAAAGAAAAATTGGTTACCACTTTACATTTTGTGATAATGTTTGTATATTTAAAAAATTGTTTCCACCAAAATGTGATATCAACTGGAAGATTATTCGAAACCAAGGAGAACTATATGATTAAATGGAGTCGTGAATACAAACTATTTGCTGAAAAAGAAACATCCATTCAACATTCTTTTGCTCTTTAGTGGTTAACCTGTTACATAAAAGTTATTTATTACCTAGTTGATTATTAAACAATACAAATTATCAAGTAATATGCATTGATAGATATCAGTGTACAAGAACGCTTTTTCCATACAACAAATAATAAAACAATATTAGAATGACCCAACTATGGAACAACAATATCTAGATCATTAGTCCTTTTATTCAAATCAATAACTCTGTTCTAGATTTGGGAAGGTGAAGTAGTTAGATACATACGTGTGGTGAGAGAGAGAGAGTAAGAAAGAGATTGAGGTCGAACTGACACGAATAAAAGATATTTTAGCTTATATTTACAAAATACAATGATAAACATATAAGTATTGTATATATCAATAAGAATAGGAGTATAAACTAAATACTTACGAGTTAGCTAATCATAGTGTACTAGATAATGATAAATAATCAAGTTATTTATCAAACTTAAATAGTTAAGTAAAGTGATATGACATCATTTAATTGTTACCTACATTAATGATTTGTAAAGACTTATTTATTGTTAAACTTAACGGATTGATATCAGTTGGTGGATCATGGAAAAATGGGAACCATTGATCAACTAGTTTCACTCTACTTTTGAAATCTTCTATGAACTTCAGAGATATAATGCCACACAAGTTAAAAGTCACAATTTGAATAATGAATATTATCTTAAATTGACATGAGATAGACGGGATATTGCCAGCCACAGAATATAGGAAGCATGTTTCGTCCTATTACGGACTTGTCACCTTGATGAACCAGCATTCCAGGATAGAAATCTACCATTGGATTCGAAACTTGTATCGTTGCTTCAAATGTCATTGCGTTATCCATTTAGTTACTGAGTCCAAGTAGGCGCTCAATTTTGCGAAATGCATGAGTTTTAATTCAACTTGAAAAGGTTCGAATAATCCTATTTTTGATATTTTGACCGAAATTTGATTAATCTTAGTTGACGTAAGTCCATCCTGTATGGATTGCTTCAATACTACCGTTATGACACAAGCTAATATAAAACAGATGGATGTATAAAATGCACATGTTCTAACCGAAACGGATCAAATATCAATCAGAATATCAACAACAGGATAATACAAACTATTTTAAGTCGATAGATTCTGTCTATTTAATATACAACTCCATAGAATCCATTTGTACTATATACTCCTTTTTTTTCTTATTTACAATTAAAACGGAATACATCTTGAGAAACTGATTAATTACATTAATACCCATTTATTTATCCAATACATTCTAAAATGCCGCGTTTGGTGAAAAAGAATTCACCTTTAATCAACCCATCTATACATAAATAAGTTACAATAGGTGTTACTGTTACTGTAACACCTTACTTGTAATTAATCAACCAAAGGAAACCATACCTCAGTGTGTGTGTGTGTGTATGTGTAACACTGTTTGCAGCTAAACTCAGATGCAGATGCAACAGAATATTGTGTTATCATAGCCAATTTCTTTCATTTAGTAGTACGTTTACTTGTAGTAGGAAGGTGAACAAGATATCTCTTTATTTTATCATTTATATCGTCCCGTTATTGATGATAAGGACAGCAATTGATCAGTCTCTTTTGGCATATATGCATAGTGGACGAGAACGCAGGCGGGGAAGACCAGTTTATTGTTCAATGCAAAATCACACAATGGTTTAGTAAAATGTGAAAATCATACATTAAGTACATAGTTTGAATATCTTTGAATTGTTTCTTACAAACTTCATTGTTCCTTCATTCCTGTTATTATCTTGATGGTTTTCATTTTTCTCTTCTTTTGTCTTCATTTTGATCTTCTCATCCTTCTGTTTGCAGGCATTCCAATCGATGCTACACACAACTTGTATCAGTCAACATAAGTAGCACACACAATCTATCCATCCTTTGCAGATTGCCTTTATATTGTCTTTAGGTCACAAGCTTTGATTAGAGTCGAACAGGGACTAGCAGTGGACTCATCAGCTGCATGACTATTTATATTCAGATACCTTGGTATAAAAGACAACACAAATAAATTAAATATGCTACAGTAAACATACAAACAAATTTGCGTTTCAAGTGATGAACTATAAAATCATTTTATTGAGATCATAGACTTATTGAAGCTAGGTGACCATTGGAAACCTAAAACCTCTGGATAGCCGTTTTCTAGTAGTATAAGACCTATCAGAAGTGCACATTCATGACCACGTAACCAGGAATCAGACCAATGATCTTCAGGTTCTCCAGTGACTAGCTTCGAGAGGAAATTTCCGAAGTTGTAGTGAAAATCTGTGACCAGTGGAACTAAAATGTGTCGCGTGTGAGATAGTTATCTACTGTAGGTAATGGAAGGTGATCGGGTAACGCTGTTAATTACTTAAAGTTGGACATGCACGCCAGTGAATTCCGTCTTATTGGTATAGAGATTAAGCGTCCGTGTGTGATCGAAGGTTCTGGGTTCGAGTCATACGTGCGTGATCACGGATACTCACTGCTAAGAAGTCCTATGCTAGCACGAAATAGCCGTCCGGTGCTTGCAGGTTTTCTATGGTGATCCAACATTGATCGGTTCATGACTGTAATAAAAACTTAACTATCTCCACAACTCTACACTGATATACATTAATTGTTTGAAATCTAAGTGAATAACTTCAACTAAGGTTGTAGACAAAATGTTAAACGTGAAAAAAATAGCATATTTAATATATCTTTTACTATCCAGAATAAATGTCATTAACAAATTTATATTGTAAAAATTTTTATTTTAGTTTGATCTTGTCAATGTGCTGGTTGGAAGGGATAAAGAGCGTAAAATAAGGTTGTAAAAATTAGTAGATATTTGGCTAATTATAAATATTCTTTGATATTAATTGGGAGTATAAATTATGAATTTCACGTATCCAAAATTACCAAATAAGCACAAAAGTGACAGCTCTGATAACTAACTAAAACTTTATGTTAATGAATAGTTTATATATAATATTGAACTAATCCTATATTATAGAGATGGCAAACTGCAACTATTAATAATAACAGTGGTAATAATAACCGAAACAGGTGATTTTCTTAGAGGGCTACCCCCTGAGCAGATGACGTGCAGGTCTAATCTACAAGGCAGTGGAGCAACGTTAGGAGATGCAGTCCCATGGTAGCCAGCGACCAACAACAAGCTCACACGTCATTTGTTCCCTCAGGATCCTGGAACCCATGTTCACCATTGGTTTGGAACGAGGGTTTTCCAACTCCCCTAGATGGATCCTCCATATCTACCAACCCGGTTAAAACGCCAAACATTCTCTTTTAGTCCTCCTAATTTCCTGAACAACACGCTTCTGGAGCAACGTCAATTGTGTATTCCTTTGCTCATGTGATAAGCAAGGTCACTTGTCTTACAAATCAACTTTATTGTGGAGTAAGTCGAAAAAATTAACGAAGCGTCTCCATACTAAAATTGTAGTTTCCTTCCATGAAGTTTTTGACTGTTAATTGAAGGTATACATAGGTTCCCCTTTCAAAATCATACTTTTTGATTCTTGTTCTTCTTAATTAGTTATGTCTTTGTTATAGCTAAAATCATTTACTAAGAATATATATGAGTTTATTTTGTTACAAAATTAAACCTAAAGAACTCAGCAGTGTACGTTGATAAACTAATTATATAAATCGGTTAACAAACATTTATATTTACCTAAAAAGAAACCATAAGAAAATCTTTGTTACCAATTTAGTAGGTTCTAAAACACATTTGTAATAATAATTAATAATGATAATAGCTTCACTGTATCTATTAAATAAACAAAATTGCAAATTATATACTAATTGTAACAGCATTTGATGTAAATTCCGATATGTAAGACTAATAGACTAAAATTGATGGGTTGTTGAATTTGAATGAAATGCGATAACTGTATCATATTTGTCATAACACTTGAAGCTTTAAGATTAAATCGTATTTGTTCACTGTTGAACAGTCTCATAATAGTATAAAACAACTGTTTAACGCAATCTTACTTACTTACGCCTGTTATCACTCGTGAAAGAGCATAGACCTCCCACTAGCATTCTCCATCCAACTCTGTTCTGGGCAATCCTTACCACTTGCTTCCAGTTGCTGTTCATTATTTTCATGTCTGCTTCCAATTCTCGACCTAGTGTGCTTCTTGGTTTTCCTCTTTTCCTTTCTCGTTCAGGATGCCAAGTTAGCGCTTACTTCGTGATGCAGTTTGGTGATTTACTCAATGTATGTCCTATTCACTTCCAGTGTTTTTTCCTAATTTCCTCTTCAGATGGAAGCTGACTTGTTCTCTTCCACGGTAGGTTGTTTCTGATGGTATCAGACCAACGGACATTGAGTATTTTGCGTAGACAATTGTTTATAAATGTTTGCACTTTTTTTATGAACAATTGTCCTTCAATTTATCTTAATCCATAATAAAAATTAGCTTCACAAAAACATTGTATCATTACTTGAGGAAATCCCCTCTATCAGTATGGGGCTGTGGAGATTGTTGAGTTTTGATTGAGACCATGAATCCCTCCAGGTTTTCATTTAGAGAAATTAAGATCTTAATCCGGAATTCAAGAAGAAAACATATAATAATCAGTGAAAAAAGAAGTCCACAAAACTTTCAACATACGTTCGCCACTCTTGTTCATCAGAAAAGTGTAAAGATAATTTAACTGTAAATCAATAGTAAATTAAAGAAACTCATATGGGAGAAACAGTTTGTTTCCACCACTTCTTTTCATCCAAAAACACTTTGAAAATGTCTGGCAATTGAAGATAGGAATTATTATTCTACTTTTAATTTTAATGAAAAATATGAAAAGAATTCCTTCTTTATACTTTTGATTCAATATACAATTATTTAACTCGAACTTAATTCATTCAATGATTTGAATTATTTTTCTGGTTAGCAGATATGAAAAGGATGAATAACAACTGGAAAGAACTGGAAAGGATTGCCCAGGACAGAGTTGGATGGAGAATGCTGGTGAGCGGTCTATGCTCCTCCACGAGGGGTAACAGGAGTAAGTACGTAAGTAATTCATTGAACTTATAGCTGAAAATACTACATTACTATATTGAATAATAAATAAAAGATTTAAACAATGTATAACCATAAAAACAATCTGTATCCTAAATTGATTACTTTGGTTAGGTTTGGAAAATGCCTAAGATAAACTATCTCGTTGTTTTAGACATTGAAATGCTTATTTTCTTAAATTGCATATTTATTATTAAACTTAGGTGTGTCACATACAGAATAATCAAATTAGCTTTGGTCATTTATTAAATATTATGTATATGTACTTGGGTTCGAGTCACACTGTTTGGATTCAGCTTAGTGAGACTAACTGTGTACCCAAACAGAAGTTTTTAAAGAGGACTTTGGACTACCAACTTTCCTTCCAAAAATCTAATCATACATTCAGTAGACAACCATACACACATTATGATTAGGAAGGTATAGGAAAGATAGGATTTCCAAAAGACAATGTAGGATATTTACGAGAGAAAAGTGGTCACAAAAGGTAAACTTCGAAAGAATTCAAGACGTTCTATACATAAAACTTTTAAAATATATGACAGAAGAATTAAAACAAGGTTCTTACTTCTGTCACTTTCAAGCTATAACTAATAAATTTCCAAGATATTTAGTTGTATAACCTCAATAATCACATTTAAAGAATCGGGAGAAACTAACGAATGTCGGTCCAGTAAAACATCTTATTGGATTGATGATAAACTAATATTTATACACCTCTTTCTACTTAATTCCAAATGCAATAAATAATGATCAATGTTATAACTGTCGATATAAAGTAGGATACGTAACACACCTTCAAATAGCAAAGCCCAATATGTGATGACGACGTTTATTACCTAAAACTATGACCATTGAATCAAAGTATACAATTAATTATCTCAACGTGAAATCCATATTTTTGCTACTGTTTGAAAGCGATTCTTAAGTAATGTATATTATTCTTAAATAGAAAGTGCCAATTTTCGTAGGTGTATAGCAGAATAGTATATAACGAAATTCGTTCATTAGTTGCATTCAGTGTACGATCTGATATATATCAGAATGAGGTACTACATTGTCTCAGGACGTGAAGATGAATTTAGTAAATCAATTACTAGAGGAATCAGAACAATAAGGTATCAATTTATAATAGAACCAAGAATAGAGAATATGGTTTGAAAAACAGAAATAAAATAAGAGAATAAAAATTAAGGAATAATATTGAAACTCAACGCTTAGGAAAATATAAAAGATGAATTCACCCACTCCACCGTGATAGATTTTGAACCATGTCATATAACATCTCTAGTCGTTGATTATGATGAACATGCTAACACCAATTAGTTGGTCTACAATTACTAACATAGCTTAGACTAATAATTAATGAAGAATCATTACAGATCATTTATCTTAACATTACATATGATTTCATTTGGAATGTAATTTACTAGTTTTCATAATACAAAAAGAGATTTGATCCACTAAAATTAAATTAAAAATCTAGGCTTATAATCACATCTAAGCATGTCTTCTATTGAATTATAAACCACACCTATTTTGTATCGGTTATTTATACTAAACAAGTGTTGAGATTATAATGACTAGTGACTAGTTAAATAATATCTATGCTATTGACTTATAAGATTATGATCTTGTCAACATATATTAAGGAGTATATTCATACTTAATACATTTTTATGGGTCGTATAGTCATTAGTTAAAATCAACCTAAAGTTTTTAAATAAAATCAATGTTTTAACAAATCGAAATATACTGGATTGTGTATAAATCTCAAATGAAAATGATTTCTGAATATCATAGGTAACAGGAATCATTCAATCTCTTCATAAAGAAAACGATGACTTCAGTAATAAGAAAAAAAATTAGCCATCCTATCATCATGACTTCAATTACTATGCAACGAGATTATTGAATTACAATCATATTTGTTGATCACAGTACAAAGATTTCTCCATCAACTAATAATCACTAACCAGTAGACTTTAATGGATGTTAATCAACAAGTTGTTGTTTTTTTCTAATACTAATATTAAGCATGTTGACTCGGAAGACAAGCTGAATCGACTATATGAAATTATTAATAAAGATTAGATTTCATTTAATTCTCAATCTCTTATCTGTAATCAAGATGTTTATTTATCACAAATCAATCAGTAAGTAATGGTTTCTAAAGAAAATCTAAGGAAATGGATTATCTTCACTATTGTGCAGTTGTTGAAATCAAAGTAAATGGAAAGAAACACAATAACTCTGACCTAATGCTTAAACATAGAATAGATCAGAAGGGGTTTCGTGGAGATTTCAGTATTTTCATTGTTGAAATCATGAGTTAATTGAAGCTAGATCACCGTGGAAAACCTAGAAGCACTGGACGGCCGTTTTGTCCTACGGTGGGACTCCTCAGAAGTGCGCATCCACGATCCCATCTCGCGAGATTCCAACCCACGACCTATCAGTCTCGTGCCAGAGCGCTTAACCACCAGACCACTGAGCAGGCCTGCATCCAACGGTATTATTGTCTAACTTCAACCAATCCACGAAATCTGAACAACGGTTCACCAATTGTCTTCAGTGAGTTGATATCTCTACAACGGACGTGGTTGAACTCCACTAGTCACTGCTTCTCACTAGAACTCCAGGAAATACCTCTTGAAGTCAGTCGCTAGTGAGCATATGATTATAGATCAGAAGGGGTTTTGTGGAGATTTCAGTATTTTCATAGTTGAAATCATGAGAAGCTAGAATAGTATACTTGCACATATATCAGTCATGTAAAACAAACAGTTCTTAGTAATTTGATGAATGAAATAAGGATTTTTAACATTTGTTGTCTTTCCTCAAATAATTGTTGTACTTCTGAATCTTTTTGGTTTTAAGTAATGACAACTTGCACAAATAAGGAAATAAACATACTTGGTAACAACATACGAGATAATTAGTTTAAGAAAAACTAAATGAGAATAAAGAGATTTAACTGTATGACGATTCTGAACCGTTCCTATGTTAATCCCATCTATATTGTGATATATATATAAGGATAGATTGTGTAGCAGTGAAGTTGAGTAATTCAAATTTTAATCTACACATTTATACTTTAATGCATTCAACTAATGTAAAACGCGATTATAAATAATAACCATTTTTAAGCAAAGATGGATTGCGGTTAGCATTGGAGTCTAGGAACCGCTTTGGGAAGCGTCAGCTTGATGTACTTACATCTCGAAGTGATTCTTCAGTCTGAGGCTCAAACACAGTACCATTCTCTCCAAACGCCATCAAGCTATCCACTTAGCTACTGAATTATTATTATTAGCTTTATTCAATATTATATTTTTAGTACAATATGGAATTTTCAGCTCAAAGTATCTCAACAAGTTTCCGTTTCTTACTTCTTGGTCGATCCTGACAACAAATATTAAGTAATCGCCAGTTAGAAGTTAGCAGTTCAGTCAATCGACATCTAAATAATGTACATTCTTTTCGCTGCATGTTGCCCGCCAGCAACCACGATATCTCTGATTAGCCCTTTTGTAACTTGTACAACGAAAGGTTGTACACTTTTCAGAAACGTATCTGAATAGATTGTGCGATTAATAGCCATAATAATGTGTTTAAACATACAAAAATAGGAATATCTAGATGGTAGGAATAGGTATCCCAAATGTTCAAGCAGGCCATCACTGTCTTGTGCAATGCGGTGAATTTTAATTCATATGTTTTGGTTATTTAAATAATACATTCAAACAATCCATTCCTAATCTATATACATTGACTTGCCTAGAAAAATCAGTAAACTTCGATCTCTTGAGTATTAACAGAATCTCATCTCGATAATGCAATGAGGAGACGAAGTTTATCAGAATTATGTGACATATTTCAGCAATAAATTTCGAACAATCTGATCCTGGAATCCAATGCTAACCATAATTCATCTTTGCTTACATTGGTTGAATGCAACAACACTAAGAATCTCATCTCTTAATTCATAGGACAATTCATTAGATTTCGAACTAGAGTAAACTGCTACTATTATTAACATTATTGATAAAATCAATTAAAACAAAAACAAATGATGAATTAGTCAATTTACATCATTTTAGATATTCATATTATTGAGCTGAATACAAGCAGGTGCATCCAGCTGACGAGTCTCAATTAGGACGAAATGCGCGTCAAACTGGATTCCACTACTAGCCATTATACATCTTTGCTTACCAGTTATTGTATTTTGTTTGTAAACATTTCATTGAATGATGAATTATAATGTAATTTAATGATTGCAGCCTTACTTTACAAACTGATTGAGTACATGTTTAAAAATAGAATGAATGTAATAAGAATATCTAAATACCTACTGTTAAACCAATTCATCATTTTAATATAAGATATTTCGATTTCTTACCTACAAATGGACAACTTAGTAAGGAAACGAAAAAAACAGGGAGTATTCAATACACTTCAGTTAATAAGGTAATAAGTGATACAGATTCATAAATCATGAAATTTAAAAACTTTCGTCTATAAAGAAGTTTACAGCAAGACATCTGCGGATGAATGTCTACCCGGTGGTGTACTGAAAAATAGTTACATTATTAAGTAGTACCTAACAAGTAACCACGATGACACAAACCGAACAGACATTCCCTTCAGATGCTGCTTTTATTTAGAACGATACACAGAATAAAAGTATCTAAAACTTACGACAAAAGTTATCAATGTAAAGTTTACCGTCATTTAGAACAGTCTTCAAAAAAAACTTGCTTATATACCAACTTATAAGCGTCTGCTCATTCGCCATTCAATGACCTTAAAATAAAACGTTTAAATACACATATGTACACATACAGCTATAAGCGTAGGCACAAGCTTAGCTAATACACTAACAGTAATAGCTAGGCAACGATAGAGAGACATCTACATTAGCACCGATACAAATAGAATTGGCAAACAAGTTAGCTAGTTGTACAGTTAGATGAACGGACAGACAATTATGAATGGCCTTAAAATAACATATAACATAATGTGCGTATATGTGTATATAAAGTCGACATCATAGTGGTGAGGACATCTCATTACCGATTTAAGGTCAAGGTGCAATGAAACAAAATATAAATTGTCCTCAAAAACTATTCAATCATAATAATTTAAAAACATATGTGTACAAGTCAATTCACTGTAAACTAAGGATAATCTTCCGTCCTGCTGGGTATATTTATCTAACAGCTGACCTGATAAGGTCAGCTTCAGCGGACAGGAAAGAACCAAACTTTCTGGGGAAGCAAATAGAGAATAACGCAATTGGAAATGAAGTTATTATAGCTGGAGAAGGACAAATATTATTAATTATATACTTTACCAGTTATTCTTTAAGGGATATTTAACCCATTATAATGTTTATTTGGATTGATCTCCAGAAACTCAAATCTGCTTCATTTCAGTTATATAACTTATAATACCTAGCTTATGTTATGTACGTTGTTCGAAATTGTTACCAGAGACCAAAGAAAAAGGAAATGGAAACTAATGTGTCATATTAAAATGTGATAAATAACTTCTGAAAGTCAAACACTATTAAAATTTAAAGTCAGTCGCGTAATTCTTGAGGTAATCGATATGCGAAATGTTTCTTCTAGATTGGTTTTCACTTATGGTATTGTTGTTCAATTCGTTCACACGAATCCATATGGGAAACATTTGAAAAAAGTCAAGGAACTAGAAAAAATGCATCACAGAAGATAATTCTAAATTAGATCGTATTAATCAGAAAACAAACAAATGTCCATCTGAAGAGGAAATTAGGAAAAGACACTGGAGGTGAATAGGACACACAACAAACTGTATCACGAAGCAAGCGTTAACTTGGGATCCTGAACGAGAAAGGAAAAGAGGAAGACCAAGAAACACACTGAGTCGAGAATTGGAAGCAGACATGAAAATAATGAATTGCAATTGGAAACGAGTGGAATAAATCGCTCAGTACAGAGTTGGATGGTGAATAGTAGTGGATGGCCTATGCTCTTTCATGAGTGATAACAGGCATAAGTAAGTAACCAGAAAATAAGATGGTAAACTAACACCAGTTAAATAATAGATTATATAAACTGTATTATCCAAGATCAAGTCGGTATCTCCTCCATCACATAAGCAGTACATGAATATAGACAATTGTGAAAACGAATTTGGTTACAAAAGTAGAAACATTGGCTAAGGAAGAAAGGAGAAAAACTATGAGTACTGTTAGTGAAATCAGTAAGAGTTATGTTGTACAACCAATATAATATGCAACTAATCTACCAAGAATAATACTCTGATGTCACCAACAATGAAGAAATTTTAGAAATGTGACATTTTTTCAAATGTTCTAGTAATAATTCAATTCAAAGTTAATATTAACAATAACAAAGCTTTAAAATAAAACTATTCACTTCAACAATAAAACACTAAAGGGATTCCTGAGTTATACTTGTATTTATTTTATTTAAAGGTCACACATAAGTTGTAAATATATTCAGATCAAAAGAAATCATAGAATTGGAAAAAAATGATTGACAGATTTTCTTCTGTTGGTGAAATTGAAAAACTGAGAAGTAAATAGTGAATCAGAAGAATTTAACACATACAGATATGATATTTAAACACTTTATCTAAGATTGATGCATATTTCTATTGTTAGGCAACCACTGAGAACTATGAGACACTGGACGGCTGTTACGTTCTAGTATGAGACCCCTTACATCGGGAAATCGAACACAGGATCCTTAGTATCGCGAAAGAATCCCCAAACTCTGTAACACTCAGTTAGAATCCAGTGGTGTACATGTCTAATTCCAATCAATTCACAATATTGTGCAACCACCGTCCATTGTTTTTGGTTGACACTTTCTTACACTCGAAAAATCTAGATTGCATTGGTCACAACTTCTAACTAGAACTCCAGAAATTTTTACTCGAAACTATTCATCTGTGATCAGTATTTAAAATTGACTAAAGTTAAACATGTGAGCCATTGCAGATCTAAAGGTCTTGAGTTCGATCCTCCAGTGAGGTCTGGATGATTAATCTTTAGCAATACCACATTATGATGAAAAAACCATCCTGTGTTTCATGGTTTACAATCGTCATTTAACTAAGATCATTTCATTAATTCAACTCTAGAAATTCATTTAATAACTGGGATATCCTGAACCATTTAGTTTACTTATCACTTTACTTAGTTATTTTAGAAATATCTATTCTACAGGAAAGTTTACATAAGTATTTATTATTATACTTAAATCATTGAATTGAACATTGAATTTTCTATTGAATATTATTTTATTTACAAATTGAATAACTGATATCTTTAAGAATTATTGTAATTCATGTCAAGACTGGTAGGTCATGGGTTCGAATCTCGCGGGGTGGGATCGTGGATGCACACTGTTGAGGAGTCCCACAATAGGACGAAACGGCCGTCCAATGCTTCCAGGTTTTCCATCATAGTCTAGCTTCAATTGACTCATGATCTCAACTATTGAAGTTAATCTTGATTTATTTATTTTTTGGTAATTAGAATTGACCCCAAAAATAGTCATAGTTAATAGTTACTTTTACACACTAAGAACAACAAAATAAATCTTAAGAAAATCAATAATTTAGTTACAATACCTTGAAACATTTCCTAAAATATTTACTAAAACATTCATCTAGATGCATTTGCTACTGTTATTTATAGTGCTCATAATACTTGTGAATTAAGGTAATATCGAGGCAATACGCATTGTATGCACATATGCCAATATGTGATTGATCAATTGCAGTCCTAAACATCAATGGGAAGATTCAAATAAACAATACTAAGTGAATTCAAACTTCACCCCATTTCACAAGCAAGTGGCTATCAGGACTCAGTAGCTGAGTAATTAACGCGATGGCATTTGAAGCGAAAGGTACTGGGTTCGAGTCCCAGAGTGAACATCAACTCTGAGATGCAGGTACATCCAGCTGACGAGTCCCAAATAGGAAGAAACGCGCGTCCTGGATTCCACTGCTAGTCACCATCCATCTTTGCTTATAATGTTATTTTATTAGTTTATATAATAGGTTAATGGGAAAAATTTACAATAATCCATAATATTACTATTGGTTGATCATCAAAAAAAACAAATTGTGTAATTAACAAATTAGTGATTTGATATGACAGTACTGTAAGTTGGTTCCTTTAAGTTCACTCATTGTCCTTAATAAAACAATGTTTCGAAAAAACAAAAAAACAATAAGATTAATAATAGTAATAATTAGTTAAGTATACGATCAAAAAGGTAGCAGTTTACTGAGTTAGCTTACTCTTTCAAACAATGATTTTCAATACAATGATCATGTTTCTTTTTCGTCTGACAATTATCTTAACTTACCTTGGTTACACGTTATATGCATAAATAACAGATTTAATTTCTTAATACATTACTGTATATTCGGTCACTTTTCTATTGATCATTTCTTTTGATAACTATTCAGATAGGATTTAGGTATCTGTTCGATTGACAGTTTGAGACACGCATATTTGATCAAATCGATTGGTTAGTCACAAATATGACACTAAACTCTTATTCAAGCTTTTAACAGTCGATTTCAAACCTAATCTCTAATGAAGCCATCCAGTATTTAAAAGTCTACTGAATACTAATTGGTACAATCTCGACAAGTATTATGAGTGTGTACAGTTCAACAGACTTTAGATTAATGTGAAACCACCATCCAGTTCATGTTACTTGGTCACACTAGTTAGTAAACGATACCTAGTTGACACACATGAAAAAAAATCACAAAAGCCAAATGATCATATTGTCTATCCTTTTGTTGTTGAAACAAAAAAATCATTATTATTACTAGATACAATAACAATATTAATCACAATTACCATCAATATTATCATCATTATAGATAATGTCACCTAAAAGTTTAGACATTCTATGTAGAATTTCATAAAATTTTCAATGATTGGCAACAATCGGTAGTGATAACTACACAAGTAATATTATTAACATTATTCTTGTATCTGACATTATGTATTTTATGTATGTATTTGTGCATATATTTGACAATCAGTCACTTCCGTTTTATAAACTCTTCCATATCCTAGTTCATTTACTGAATCATTTATGATTGTTTTTATAGTTGCGGTTATCAATAGTTGGTGTTAGTATAATTTTAGTTGACCGTATATTCCTTTACAGAATTATGGTTGATACGCACCCCCCCCACACACACACATACTACGACTTGGATACTATACACATAATTACTAAAATATGATTACAAAATAAATAAAAAACTTCATGTTATGAATGACTCACAATTAAGACTGAATTATGTTTTAATGCCTTGAGCAAAACTCAGAATAATGAAAAAAATATTAAAAAATTATTGATAATAATCATAACAAGATTATGCTTTTGTACTTTAAGGTCTATGAAATTATTATCACAATAAGTGATAATAATTATTGGTGTAAATAGATAAATAATAACTTTTCAGAAGGGGTTTTGTGTAGAGATTTTAGTAATTTTATATGGTTCAAATCATGAGTCAATTGAAGGTAGACCACCATGGAAAACCTAGGGGCACTGGACGGTCGTTTCGTCCTACGGTGGGACTCCTCAGCTGTGCATATCCACGATCCCGTCTCGCGAGATTCCAACCCAGGATTTATCAGTCTCGCGCGAAAACGCTTAACCTCTGGACCAACCAGCCGGCCGGCATCTAACGATGGTAATGTCTAACTTCAAACAATCCACGAAATTGAGCATCCATTCACCACTTTTTTCAGTGGGTTACTATCTCACAACAGACGTGGTTGAACTCCACTGGTCACTGCTTCTCACTAGAACTCCAGAAAATACCTCATGAAGCCAGTCACTAGTGAACATACGATTATTATCAGAAGGGGGTTTTGTGGAGATTTTAGTAATTTTATATAGTTGAAATCATGAGTCATTTGAAGCTAGACCACTTTTCAGTTGAAAATCTTTAGCCCCTGGAGTTCAATAGTCCTGTAAAGTTATAGGTTGATTGATTTATTGAGCAGGTTTTCTGGAGTTTGTTTTAATTTGAAAGTGCTATCCCTTACCAATGAAAACTATGAAATGGTGGACTACTTTTTTCAATCTTAATATTGGACGTTTATTTAGCATATACTCACGACCCAGATAAATATTGAAACCTGGACATTCACATTTGTTAGATGAGAAAAGTGGTCATAGATATTACAAATTAATTAACGCCTTAAACTACGAATTGATTGGGTTTGAAATGGTGCATTATAAGACGTTAACCTAGAAGTTTAATATTTGACGGCCTACCACGAGCCATGAGGATTTTGGATTCGACCCCTGACAAAGTCATAAGTCTTTACTCATAAGGACTTCCACATCTAGTGTTGCTAGATTCTTAACAGTACCTAAATTGATGAAATCAATCAATAATGTCAACTAACTAAAATGTGTCCTCATGTTACTTACTTACTTACTTACTTACTTACTTACTTACTTACTTACTTACTAACGCCTGTTACCCCTAGTCGAGGAGCATAGGCCGCTCACCAGCATTCTCCATCCAACCCTATTCTACTTTCTAGTTCTTTCCAGTTAACATTCATCTTTTTCATATATGCTTATAGTTCCCGACGTAATGTGTTCTTTGGACTTCCTCTTTTCAGCTTCCCTTCACCAATCCAAGTTAGGGCTTGCCTCGTGATGCAGTTTGGTGATTTCCTTAATTTATGTCCGATCCCCTTCTAACGTCTTTTCTTAATTTCCTCTTCATCTGGAAGCTGGTTTGTACACTCCCACAAAACGTTGTTTCTGATGGTATCTGGCCAGTGAATGTGGAGTATTTTGCGTAGACAACTGTTTATAAATACTTTTACCTTCTTGACGATGGATTCAGTAGTTCTCCACGTCTCATCTCCGTACAGTAGAACTGTCTTGACGTTCGTATTGAAGATTCTCACTTTGAAGTTAGCTGACAGTTGTTTTGAGTTCCATATGCTCCTCAGTTGTAAAAATGTTGTCCTTGCTTTGCCAATCCTCGCCTTTACATCTGCGTCAGATCCTCCTTGTTCATCAATGATGCTTCCCAGATACGTGCATATTTCTACATCTTCCAGAGTTTCACCATCAAGTGTGACTTGGTTGGTGTTCCCCGTGTTCCATCGGAGAATCTTGCTTTTCCTTTGTGAATGTGGAGGCCTATTGATGCAGAGGCTGCTGCCACATTTGCTGTCTTCGTCTGAATTTGTTCGTGTGTATGGGACAGGAGGAAGGCCAGGTCATCTGCGAAGTTCAAATCGTCTAATTAAGTCCGAGATGTCCATTGTATTCTGTGCTTCCACTCAGATGTCAAAGTCTTCATAATCCAGTCAATAATCTGAGGAAAGAGGAAGAGAGAGAGAAAGTAAGCAGCCCTGTTTGAATCCGATCCCTAGTGGAAATGCATCTGTCAGTTGTCCTCCATACACCACATTGCACTGTAGTCCATCGTATGAGTTTTGGATAATGTTGACAATCTTTTCAGGAACTCCATAGTGTCGAAGAAGTTTCCATAATGTTCTCCTGTCCACTTTGTCAAACGCCTTCTCATATCCAATGAAGTTGATGTATAGTGACGAATTCCACGCAACTGATTGTTAAACGATGATCCGTAGTGTCGCAATCTGGTCTGTGCACGGCCGATCCTTGCGGAATCCAGCTTGTTGATCTCGAAGTACGGCGTCCACTGCGTCTTTCATCCGGTTCAGCAGCACTCTGTTGAAAACTTTTCCTGGTACTGACAACAGTGTGATGCCTCTGTAATTCACACATTTGCTCAGATCTCCTTTCTTTAGTATCTAAATGAGGTGTCCTTCTTTCCAGTCCGTTGGCATTCGTTCCTCTTCCCAAATCTTCTTCAATAGAAGGTGAAGCATGTTTGCAGTTATTTCAATGTCTGACTTCAGTGCTTCTGCTGGTATATTGTCAGGTCCTGCCGCCTTCCCACATTTGATTTGTCCGATGACCATCTTGACTTCTTCGATCGTTGGTGGAGTGATATCTATAGGAAGGTCAGTGTGTGCTGCTTCGATGTATGGTGGACTCAATGGAGCTGGTTCATTCAGCAGTTCCTCGAATTATTCTACCGATCTTTTTCTCTGTTCTTGAATCTCCATGATTGTCTTCCTCTTTCGTCCTTGACTGGTTCCTCTGGTTTGCTATATCTCCCTGCCAGTTTCTTCGTTGTATCATATCTTCATTGTTCCATATTCCCTTCTCTTTCCGCGTTTTCCGCCGTCGTTGCTAGTCCGCCCATGTATTTCTGCTTGTCGGCTCTAATGGTTCTCTTCACTTGCTTGTTTGCTTTTGCGTACTATGCTTGTACCTTGACTTTCCCTGTTCTTGTTCGACTGTTCTTGATTGCCGTCTTCTTGTTCTTCCTCTCGTGAATCTCGCACAGGGTTCCCACAGAGATCCGTTCCCTATGATGCTGGTTCTTGCGGCCTAGAACCTCCTGACACGTTGAAATTAGTGCTTCTTTTATCCCTTTCCAGTTGTCCTCCATCGTAGTTTCTTCTTCTTTCAGTAGATCCTGTAGAGCTTGGAACCTGTTGTTGAGAGTTATCTTGAATTCGTTGAGTTTGTCAGTATCTCGAAGGAAGTCTGTATTGAACCTTTGTAATGCTGTTTGTCCAGTTGTCCAGTCTTTCTTTAGCTTCAGTTTGATCTTAGCCACAACCAGGTGGTGATTTGAAGCTATATCAGCTCCTCTCCGGATTCTCACATTTTCCATTGTCCTTCGGAATTTTTTTTGATACAAATATGATCTATCTGGTTCTGTGTGGTGTGGTCCGGCGAGATCCATGTAGTTTTGTGTATACGTTTGTGTGGAAATATTGTGCCGCCTATAACCAATTTGTTGAATGCACATAGATTTGAAAATCTCTCCTCAATTCCATTTCTTTCTTCCAGTTCACGTCGTCCAATTATATCTTTACATCCTGTGTTGTCCATTCTGAATTTGGCGTTTAGATCTCCCATCACGATGGTCAGGTCCTATCCTGGGCACTTCGCTATAAATGATTGAAGTCTCTCATAAAACTGATCTTTATTGTCGTCATCCCCATCATTGATTGGTGCATAACATTGGATAAGATTCATTGTGATCCCCTCCTTCTTTGCTTCGAATGATGCTTTGATAATTCTGGATCCGTGAGATCCTCATCCTACAAGTTCATTTCGTGCTTCTCTGGACAGCATTAGAGCAACTCCCTGAGTGTGTTGAGCACTTACCTCTTCGTGACCGGAGTACAGCAATATCTCTCCCGTATCTAACCTTTGCTGTCCAGCTTGTGTCCAATTGGTTTCACTGACTGCGAGTACTGCCAAGTTGCATCTCCTCAATTCCATGGCTATTTGACTGGTCTTCCCTGTCTCCCACATTGTCCGAACGTTCCATGTACCTATAAAGAGTGTTGCTCTGTTTGTTAGAAGGTGCATCGGCCTCGTGAATTCTGAAGAATCTCAGCTTTCAATATGAGACGTAATATTCTTCCTTGGACTCGGGGGTAGGATTTAAATGGTTTGAATTATTCTTTCTGGTCAGCGTTTAATAGCGAGTTAGTTTTCTACGGGATGGGGTCGCTAACCCTATACCCAACCCTCCTCCTTTTTCTGTAGGCTTGTGACCGGCAGTATCTCTAGAAGAACCATAGGAGAAGTTGTGACCTCATATGGAAGGCCAAAAACATGTGTCTTTGCTGAAATCCACAGAAGTTAAAGGCAGACATCGTAATGACTGGTAGTAAGGAAGTTTATGTAATAAGTGTTCCTGAAATAATATATCCTGGCCATAAACTTCTGATAGGAAGACTGAATGTATTTCTAGTTCTCATACACTTAGATATATTTCTAAATCTTGACTGATTAGCTAGACAGTGACGTAGTTTCAGAAGATCACGTCAGGATAATTTTCAAAATACAAATATCAGATGTTAAATTTTATTGGATGTCTGTTATTAAAATATCATGAATATTTAAACAAACATAATTTTCGCTCTGTTACAAAAACTAACTACTCACTAATGAATTTACTCAATTTCCCTTTGATGTTCCGAATGAACTTATTTCAATCCAATCAACATTAAATAGATATTTTCTCCCAGTATGAAATTACACAGCAATACATACTGATAACTGAGTAAAGAATACGGTCAACAAATTTCTAGTTTCATCACAACAGCTGAATTCCAATCCAACAGTTCATATTTTCAGACTCGATCAATTTGTAATAAATTACAATTATCAAAAAACTATCACTATTTGAGCGAAAATTAATAGTGGCTAGCAGTGGAATCCAGGACGCGTGTTTCGTCCTATTTGAGACTCGTCAACTGGATGTACCTGCATCTCAGATTTGAAGCTCATCATGGGACTCGAACCCAGTGCCGTTCGCTTCAAATGCCATCGCGTTATTCACTTAATCAGAGTGCAGGTATATCCAGCTGACGAGTCCTAAATAGGAAGAAACGCGCGTCAAACTGGATTCCACTGCTAGCCCTATCCATATTAGCTTAAAAAGCTATTGACTTAAGGCAATATTGAGGCAATCCTCACAGGATGCACATATGCCAACAAGAGACTGATCAATTGCAGTCGTAAACAACAATAGAAAGATACAAGCAAACAATACCAAGTGAATTTATCATTATTTGATTAAACTGAGTGGATTATATTTTATGCTTTATCAACTATTCGATTCTTGGTAGATGGATTTTACTATGCAACAAATCACAAGAGTAAAACCGTCTATTAAGTATAGATACCATTCTAGATTTCATAAATATTTTGTAATATACTGATTGAAATGTATTTATTAGATATTTGAGTCCTGTTTTAGACTTCTCAGGTGAATTTCATCATACATCATAAATTATTCAATGATATTCGACATCACTGTCATCACTATAGTCAATTATTAATCATGATAAACACATCTCGATGTATCACTAAATAAATTTTTTTATATCTAGCAATATAGAATTATGAATCAGTTGAAGCTAGACTACCATGGAAAACCTAGGGGCACTGGACGGTCGTTTCGTCCTACGGTGGGACTCCTCAGCTGTGCATATCCACGATCCCGTCTCGCGAGATTCCAACCCAGGATTTATCAGTCTCGCGCGAAAACGCTTAACCTCTAGACCACTGAGCAGGCCGGCATCCAACGGTGTAAATGTCTAACTTCAACCAATCCACAAAATCGAGCCACCATTCACCATTTTCTTCAGTGGGTTACTATCTCACAACAGACGTGGTTGAACTTCACTGTTCACTGTTTCTTACTAGAACTCCAGAAAATACTCATGGAGCCAGTCACTAGTGGGCATATGATCATTATCAGAAGGGGGTTTGTGTGGAAATTTTAGTAATTTTATATAGTTGAAATTATGATTCAATTGAAGCTAGATCACCATGAAGAACCTGGGAGTACTGGACGGTCGTTTCAATATCTTAATAATATCATTCATTAAAGTAACTAACATTAAATATTTTAATTGTATATATCATAACAATTACATAAGTTAAATGTAGATTATTTTTATTGTTAGTTACTTACACCTGTTACTCCCAATGGAGCATAGGCCGCCGACCAGCATTCTCCAAACCCCTCTTTGTCCTGGGTCTTCCTTTCTAGTTCTATCCAACTTTTGTTCATTCTTCTCATGTCTGTCTCTATTTCTCGGCGTAATGTGTTCTTTGGTCTTCCTCTTTTCCTTTGACCTACAGGATTCCATGTAAGGGTTTGTCTTGTGTAAAAATAACATTGTACTTCATTATTTGGCATTATATTTCAACAACATTTAAATGATCTAATAAACATATACCTATTCAATACAAAATCATTCTATAAAAAAAGAGAAAACATTTTTCTAAAATAATAGTAACTATGAGTCATTGAGAAAAAAAATATTTCCCATTTTATTTACACCCAACATATATATATATATATATATATATACATACATATATATATATATACATATATATATATGTGGTTTTTCCCCCAGAGCATGCCAAATTCTAATGACGTAAAATATATTATCCATTGCATATAGTAAATGGATGCCTATAACTGAATGACATTACATATAAATGAACAATTAAGTTTGTTAAATATTCACTAGTTGAATAGTGAATAATAAAAAAATTTAAATGACCTAGCAGTTATTTTAAACGTATCAACTTAAAATTGACAATAAGAACATGACTATTAAATGATATTGTATTCTATCGGGTTTCATATACCTTGAAAGGTTACATTCAAACGTTTGGAGTTTTGCCCATCAAAAGTTGAAATTCTAGGCTGTATAACGTTTAAAATGATAACATCATCTTGCTTGTAACTTATTGCTAATACGAGGTGAAAAGATCATTCTTGTTTATGAGTTTATCTATTACCTAGAAATACTCTTTTTGTAGTGAACAAAAACACGAGTGCGGACAATCGAATGTATTTAAGCACAAATTACAGACTATCTAACTGAATTCTGATAACCATACAATGAACAGTTAATTTGCAAATATCAGTCCGTCTTCTCTGATTTCATTGTTCATGCATTTTCGTACTGATTGCACTTCATTTCTGTTCGTTCCTTATCGATCTTCTGCCAAAATACATTCTAAGTCTGACCAACACCATATACTACTTATATGGATATACGTAGACCACACTACATTGTAACTTACTATGAATTGATAAAACAAAAGAATTTATATCTTTCTAATTTTGAATATTCTCTTTTCATTTTATTATTTAGCTTGATCTTAATAGTTTCATTCGACTTTTTTGAAAAATTTGAATTTTCTTTAAAAAATGTTGACACTAGATAATTGGAAGTAGTCGGCAGAAAACTGTGTGTCCAAGTTTCAAACTAACTACCACTGTTGTAGGGACAGATAATCTCTGTGGGATCTAAGTGATCCATGCTAATTAGAGTGAAAAATAAGTCCAGATTTTCTACCAACTTACCTTCAACTATAAACCTTTACAACTTAAAACAAATACTATGCTAGTTGTACAAGTGGATACCACTATGTCTGTCGTCTAGTGAACAGTGTCCTGATGTTTTAAACAATAGACACTAGATTCCAATCTCTTTGTTAATATTAGAACTTGGATCAAGTTATTTTAATCTAAAAAATCTTAAATAAAATGAAATATACATTTATCATTCTACTGCTAGCTATTATCCACATTATAATTCAAGATCACACATAAATAAATTGAATAATTCTTAGTTTTTATTAGAAGTTATCAACTAAAGGAATGAATAACAAAGGGAAAAGCAAGATTCTCCGTCCGCTTCAAACGCCATCGAGTTATTCACTTAGCTACTGAGTTCTGACAGCCACTGGCTTGTGCAATGGAGTGAAGTTTAAATTCACTTGCTTATATAATTTAATTTCTGCTCAATTATAGAAACATATCAAAAACCTAGGAACACATATACAAAACATTTTACACCATTTTGAAGAATATTACACTCATCTAGACAATCAACTCACAGAAAATACCATTAGAAATATCTTTATATATATTACTCAAAACGTTTGAAATGATAATGAAAAGTTATATTTTTCCTGTTATCATTGTGTGAAATTAATAGTGCTAAATGTGTTAAATCCTCAGTGTTGTCATTGTAGATTGTAAATAACACAGACAAATTAACGCTATTCCTAAATCTTAACACTAAACCCTTTTATCTTGAAACATAAATTAACCTGGTGGGACTATATTCTATAAACGAACGGATCAAATAGAGTTCCTTTGATTTTTGTATGAAATTCATTCATAAATATGATTACAGAGCACTTTACAGCATAGTTTATGTCGGTTCATGACAAGTACCCTAACCTTAAACTCCTAATCTTAACCCCGAATAATTAATCCTAACTAAGAACATTGATAAGAATCTAAGTCTGTTTGGTCCCCTCAAAGGGTTGGGAAAAACGGACAATATACGCGCATGAGCATGAACTTATATATCTTTGTTTTGTCTATTTACAGGTAGATTAACTTGAGTGATATGTTAATAAATTCATTAGTTTTTTAAAATCTCTGTGCACTTAGTAATGTTCTTGTTTTCTTTTCTATTGACTATCCATTTACAAACGGTAGTTTCTGGCTTGCTAAGAAATGGAGATAAATTCATCGCTAATGTTTTAGGCTTGTCTTAACATTATACCATACTGAGATTTATAAATGTTATAGTAGAACAAATTCTTATAAACCCTATCTTCTTTTTTTATTTTTGAACACTATTGATTTTTATCGTTCACCTACTAGTTTTACCCATTTTTATTTGTTGGATTTTGTTATCATTCTCATCTACCGACAGCTTGATTATTTCTGCACTTGTTATTCTTATTGTATAAACATGAACTGAGACAGTAATTGTTTAACTCAGATCCTTCATTTTCGGGACATTAATGAGTTAAAGCAAGAAAATGTATAAAACAGGGTGATATTTCCTTAAACTGAATAAATACAGACAAGCATACTTTATATTCACTTGATACAGCTAACATCATGCACATGTGGAAACATTAAATTAAATAGCTCTACAAAAAATAAATACACAAGCGGACAAGACACGTTTCAATCTAAACATATCTTACAGAAGGTTATTCGCTACCCGAAATACCGAGATCGTAACATTAGTAACTGACATTGAGGGTTTAAATTCAAATGGAGATATAATTCTATTAAGGGTTACAATTACCTCTTGCTGACAAGTGCCAACCAGCATGAAACCTAGGTTGAGTTCCTTACAGATCGGCCTTAATTGACGAATACTTAATAATCATAGTCAACGTATATTTGTAGATAAATGTCTTGTACATCTGCAAAATATGTGTAACGCATCTAACGAGTATAAGTTTATATATTCGACTGTGAACCACTGTTTGTGAGATGCTTATTAGTAAAAACTAGTTGCCCAAACCAAATTAAATGGAGTGAGATTCGAACTTGCGATCCACCAGTTGAAAGTCAAATGTTTGAATACCACGTGGCCGATTTCCTTTCACAAACAAATTTCTTGTTAACAGTGGCAAGTAAATAACCACTCTATTTAGGACTGAACAACTATGACACTGCATAAGTCAACGTAAATCAAATTCGAAGTAAATAAATTCTCTATGATGTTAAATCACATCTAGTCACTTCGCAATTTCCGCCTTCAATAAGCAAGGATATGAAGTTTGATTTAAGGTTTTAAAAATAATTTATATTTTCTTGTCATGGCGAGAGACTGCTTCGCTATTTTAAAAGCAGGGATAATCGATAAGGCAGAGTAGTAAAATATGACAAACTTGATCTTACTATCCACTTTTGATTTGAACTAGAACTGGAGTACTCTAATGTTTACAATTTGTTCTTAACTATTGATTTGATGAATGCATTCATTGTAGAAATCAAATGTCATTCTATTACTTACCTACTAACTGTCTATGAAGTGAATATCCATGACGCTGCACAAAATATAAACGCCTTTAGCCTACACTTTTTTCCAATGTTAAACTGCCTAGTGTATATTTTCTAGAAAAATGATTTTTTTTCCTAAACGTATGGATTCGTAGAACTAAAGTTCATATAAAATCTATAATCAATCGCATAATTACGTTTCCAGTAAACCGATTATACGTGAACTATCAAAACATTGTGGTTATCAGAATTTAATATAAGGCTTAATAATCATTATCACTATACATGATTAACTACAAGCTTCAATGTTCAAAACACGTTGAGTAAATTCAATAACTTAAAATTTTGCTAATCAATGATTTCTGTGCCAAATTCAGATTTAAAACAAGAAAATAGAGAATCTTTTTCAATAAACTCCTCGCCATTACTGAGTTACAAATGAATATAAAATTACCAATGCATTCTATGAAACCAGCACCATTTCCATTTGTAGACCGGACTGCGAGCAACATTTATTTCATAAAAACTAATAACATTGTCTACATATCACAACATTTATAGACGAGTTAGTGATTCAGTACCTAATAAATCGTGCATTAAGTAGCTAGGCCAGCAACCCTCCTAAAATCTCTAATTTTCCACTCAACATTTTAGGGTTTGATCTGTAACCAAGAGGTTCACTTATCGACTTAAAATATGTAGATAGCATTGTCCTACATGGCGAAGAGATCGCCTTGAGCAATAGTACAGGCATTTCTCTCTCCCTCTAAATTCAAAATGTTGTTTCAGGACCGGTCTGTATCAACGCCTAAACTAATGACAGGCAGTGAAATAGTTAAGCGCGCTGACCAATTCACGTACCTTGTAAGTTCAATCAAACCTGGTGTCTGACGAAAACCCGGCTAACTCTTGCCAGCTCACGTCGCTGACGGCATAGAAGTGTCCGTCTGCCAAATTAAGGGCGTGTAAACAGCTCAACACTCCACTCTTTATTATTTTATGGCTATGAAATGTGATCTATGAAAATAGAAGACATGTGTAAGCTGCAAGTTTTCGGTAATAAGTGTGTTCAAGTACTGTTCGCGTTTCGTGGAGCGATCGAATGAAAAATGTTAGGGTTAAATAGAAGATACTAGGCAAAGGTGCTAAATCAGTTGATGAGGTCATCAATTCTCATTGATTGAGATGGTTAGACAACAAGTTACGTACGGCTAATCATCGTTTAACTCGAAAGATTTTTTTTCTAAGAGAGAAGTTGGAAGAAAGTTGGGGCAACCGAACCAAGATATAACATCAGTCCATGAAGTCACTGTTCGTAGATGAAGATAGAATCCATCATAAAGACATAGACATATTCACACTTTATCTTCCTTTAGATCTTAATTTCTATTATTCTTTCATACATACTATTTTATATAGTATTCTTAATGTTCAGTCTCTAATTGTCTACTTTACGATTTCAATTCTTTCACTGATCGTTTTGTTAATTGTATCTAGTCATGCTACTGTGGTTTGTTGTCTTGGGCTAATGAATATTTGTGTTAAACCCTATGTTGATTATGACTGAAAGCATATCACTAACTAAACCCTGTAATGATGTGAATAAAATTCAACTTCTTAAATTTGTGATGATTAATGGCAATATTCACAACAAGTTAAACAAAAGAAAGACAACAAAGAATTCTGTGAGAATGCGAAAGTTGTGGGACTCCTCAGCACTGCGCATCCACGACCTCGCCTTGCGAGATTCGAACCCAGGACCTACCAGTCTCATGCCAGAGCACTTAATCGATAGATCACTGAGCCGGCATCCGACGGTGTTTATGTCTAACTCCAACCAGGTTTTCCCTGGTGGTCTAGCTTCAATTGACTCACGCTTTCAACAATGAAAATACTGAATCTCCACAAAAAACCCCTTTTGATAAGAATACAAAAAGTTCATGCCCATATAATTAAGACAAAACTTTAGCAGAGTATGATTATTAAAACATCAAAATATGAAACCAATGAAAAATTATACATATTTTTTCACCACAAATTTAAGTTGATTACATAGATAAAATAAAATACAAATAGTATATTGATCCTTCTGTAGAAAAAAAACAGAGGAGAGAAGCCGTATTAAAAGAAGAAAAAAAACTGGGCAAAGATGCTGTCACATTTCACAATCATTTCCATTAAAGATTAAATAGCAAATCATATGAATTTTTAAGAATACACTTGGCATCTGTACAAAATAATAAATAAACAAGTGTTTGCTTAAGAGGAAAACAAAAAAAATTGTATGGAAACAAAAGTTGAATAATAATAATAATAATAAATGAATGAATGAAATATTAAAATGTAACTTTAACATGAAATTTCCTTGGAACACGTGAAATACGCCATGAATCTTTTTCTTCAAATTTACTAAATAATGGTTCAATTCTCATTGATTTTTTAGTACGTGATAATTTAGTTGGATCGCCAAATTTAAAGAAATTCGGTGCAAATTCTACTAACCATCTTGGATCAATTGTGGTCACTTCACGCATATATTCTTTAGTAGTCATAACTAATTCATGATAGACAACCCTAAATGAAATGATTTAACAAGGAAAGAGAGAGAAAGAAAGAGAACACTTTAAATTAAATATTCTATAAGTACTTATTAGTACAAGGTGATTAGAATCCAAAAAAATAATTAGTTTTTAATAAGCCTAATATAATTGTAAATATCACGAATTAATGCTTATCCTTTCGCCTCTTTTCTTTTTTTCTAATTATTATTAAAATTCATTTATACTATGAATTAGAGCGATATAAAGTTTTCATAGTTGGGAGCATGAGTCAATTGAAACTAGACCACCATGGAAAACCTGGAAGCACTGGATGGCCGTTTCGTTCTATTGTGGGACTCCTCAGAAGTGCACATCCACGATCTCGCCTCGCGAGATTTGAACCCTGAAATCTCCACAAAACCCCTTCTGATACGATATAAAGTTATTATTTATAAGAATTATCATATTTGATGACAGTTCCACCTTGAAATTTAATTACCAACAGACAGGAAACTAAGAGAGGTATCTTTAAAAAAAGGTTTATAATCTAAATCAGTGAATTATAACTAACAAAACATGAGAGTATTTAAATTAGATTTCTCATTGGTTACGTATAATGATTAAATCATAAATAAGAACAGAAGCAATTCATCATAATGATGTTTGGTTTTATTAAAGAAATAGAAACCACTGAGTAAATCAATAATTTAATATTAATGCTTAAGTCATCATTACCATCGAAAAGTAGAGTGGCGTTTATATCATGACATACAGTCTACTACCTGGCTTTTAATGATTATCATGTTAACATCACATTCTCATTAGAATGAAACATAAGTACATAGAATTAGGTGATTACTTAGTAATTCTACTACTGCTACGAAGACCACCACAGTTACTTCACAAGTTGGTGTGTATATCAGTACATAGTAGAACAAAAAATTGTTTATTTATTTACTTATTTATTCGCTTTTTACTCTTCTCGACGCTCTAGTTTACTCCTTCCTCATGAGTAGTAAAAAAAAGAAGTGGGAAAGAAGGTTAACAAGTTGATGTCAACAAATTGGGATAAGATTTCTCTAATTTACATTGTACTCTGCACCTCTGTGTTTTATTGTTTTATCGAATAAATCTAATAATTTTCAACCTAAAAATATTTATATAGATATACTAAAACTAGTTCTACACATCGGATGTTATTGGTATCGATGGTTACTTGGAAATAAGTAGAACAAAAAAGGGAGAAACAATAAAAAATGTATATTTAGTAGGTCATACATTTATAATATAAATGAATTAAAGGGTGACTTACATATTGCATTTATACAATAGGGCATGAAATTTTATTATAGGCCTTACATGTTTTTTCTGTATGCATTTAAGAAAAATATATGACGGTGGGTTTTCATAGGTTTTAACGGTTGAATTCACGAGTCGGTCTAAGCTAGACTACCAGTGAAAACGTGGAAGCACTGGGCGGCCGTTTGGTCCTAATATGGTACTTTTTAGCAGTGTGCACCCACGACCCCGCACGCGGAATATATATATATATATATATGCATATATATATATATATATATATATATATATATATATTGAAAAATTAACAATAAGAATAAATTATTTATAGTATCACTAAAAATATTCAGTTAATTTGAAGTACAATATAGGAGCAAAGAGTGAATCTACAAAACTAAACGAATTTCAGATCAAGCTCACTTTTATCAAGAATAAACCCAAAATCATTAATCATGTTCAGCTTTTCTTTTTGATAAAAATACAAGTCTGCATCAAACTAATACTAAACATAAGCTAGGCAATATGTTACCCAATGTGAAATAATAATTAGATTATGTAACGGTAGATTTGGTCATCTGAAACCTTAAAGTTTGATTTCGATTATTTTATTATTTAATTGTTACACTATACATGGCTACTGCACATCAAAGACACGTACGATTGAATACCTAGGACTTTGTCGAATTATTACTAATTAATAGTTGACTATAGAAGCTGAATACTGTTGTGTAATTTACGCATTTTTTTTAGCCAAGCATTTCATTAAATCGTCAGTGTTGTGAACGGCACAGATAGAGTGGCTTTCAATTACCTTTCTTTACACATAACAAGATTTCATATCGTGAATGGAGCAAATGCATTAAATCAATTTAATTTCTGTTCATGGGAATGTGAATGTCTATTCCGTACATTTTTTCAAAAAATGTAGTTGAAAATGTTTGGGAAAATTCAACAGTATACATTAAACTTTTTATCTAAGAGACAGCATTGATTTCTTGACAATGCATCACACATTGGTATAAACAAAATCAATAACCGAATAACTGCAATACAACATAGAGAAACACAGAAAGAAGAATGAACTTACCAATCTGGTTGTCTATTAAATAATGCAGATGATGGATGAATATAAACAACTTGTTGGTCAACCAGAGTACGATAACCTTCTTGTGGATCTTTCTTTGCAGCATTACGAAAGAATCCAGACAAAATTGCTTTCTGTGCTAATGCAGTCTTTTTACCGCATGAAACTACATCAAGTTTATGTCTGAAATGAGCAGAAAAATATATGATGTATATTACATAAAACTCTTAATTTCGTACACAATGATGAAGTGTGGCGCATATATATATATATATATATATATATATATATATATATATATATATATATTTGATGCCTCCTTCTACCAATATTTTTGTGTTTAAATAAATAAATACATAAGACCGAAACAACAAAAATCATATCTGAAAATAAAGTTGATACTTACAATTAAAAAAAAAACTAGTATTAGAGGTTTATGGAGATTGCTGAGTTTAAATTGATATATTATTACTATTCTATTATTAATATTTTATCTTCCTTTTCCTTCCTTTCTCAAACATGGCATATGTATTGTTAACATTATTGAAAATTGTGTATTATTGCATTTTTGAAGAAACCCGAAATGGTTTCTTCACAGCACTTATGTACCCATAAGGTGTTTGTGAATAATAATAATAATAATAGTGAATGGATAAATGTTAGACCACGTGTGGGATCGCCTATGCGCACTGCTGAGGAGGCCCATACTAAGACGACACGGCCGTCCAGTGCTTCCAGATTTTCAACGATGGTCCAACATTCATCCACTCATGATATTAATTTAAAATTTCTAAAAATATGATACAATATGTGAGAAATATTAACTAAACAGACACAGAATATGCTCCCTGAAATTCTGAATATTATTTCAAAACGTATTTTCCTTGAAGATTAAAGCTTTATATAAAATTAACTTTCTTGTGTTTGTCCTAAGCGGATTATTGAATTTACTATAATATTTTGTTAATCTCTTACACAGAATTTATTGTGGTCAATGTTCAATCGGTTTCAACCTGTAATGACATATCTTTCAATACAAACCTTTACGATTCTAAACGAGATCAGAAACAGAAAACAATATTTTGGTACTTAAATAATGTCGACCTTACTTTGGGGATTATTTGCCACTAGTTTTCATGAAAAATTTAAAAAATAAAACTTAATCTAGGAAAATAACAACAGCAGTTTGAATTAAATTTCTATTCAGATAAACCGTAAATGTAACAGAGAAACACATAATAGTATCACTTCAAATAACCGAAATATTTCCAAACAATGCGAAACAAAACAAGAATAGGATTGAAAGAACAAGATTTATTGTATATAAAAAATATGTAGAAGAAAAAACCATGAATTGAAAATAAAACCAAGAGGAAAATGGACCAATACTAGGTACACTGTAAACTTGATGAATAAATGTTGTTCGATGTTGAGCACTTCTATGCAACACACTATTGATTATGATTCAACAACTACTGATCAGTTCGTGATAATTGAATCTATAGAAAAAAAATTCCATAATCTTCACAAAACCCTATTCCTATACTGATAACTACTGACTTTCACACTAGAATCTCTACAAATTCCCATACTGGAACTACCAACGTACTAACAGCAATATGTTATAGCAGAATTAATCTAATAGTAAAACAATAAACAGTAAATACCTACCTGTCCATAATACCAAGCAATTGTTTACGTACATCTTGAGCGCGTTTTAATGTTCTTGCTTGTAGAAAATTATCATAACACCATGGAGCAGAAAATTTATTATTCTTCCATGCATTGTATACAGCCAATAGAGTAAGATGATCACCTTCAGGTTGATGAAACTTCGCTTTACGTTGATCAGCCAATTCAGTTTTCTCCTAAATTAGTATAGAAAGAAATAGCTTAAGCTGTCACATCAAAACAGCATAATAGCTAGATGAAATTATTAAGACAACTTTCACAGTAGCAAAAGTAACAACACTATCAGAAGTAACGGGGAACGTTAGATATAGACAAACTGATTCGACAAGGTATAATGAATTCGCAGAAGAAAAAGTATAAGATGATTTTAAAACTCAAAATTCAATGGAAAACGAAGAGTGAATACATCTGTCATATTGTATTCGGCTACATGTCACATAACTCACCCAACTATTGGTTACGATAATCGCAAGGACTCTTTCTAATCAGATAATCTGTAACTAATAACACCACTTAATCTAATAATCAATTACTTCATGGACTGATATCAAGTATTGGCTTAAACGCTTTCATACTGAGGTAATTGTGGTAATATACATAAATACTACCAACCAGACCGAACACCTTTGAATCATCATCACTCGATATACACATTGATTAGAATCTCAGTGAATGTCAAAACTAATTAAATTAGTGAACTCATTCTCTTTATTTCACAGTAATATATAAAAAGAAATGCATTATTCTACCTACATAACTAATGGTTGGTACATCCAAAACCAAGATTCAGTTTACACAATAAAACTAGAAAAAAATGTTTCATTACCTTTATTTTTTTTACTTATTCAAAGTAAAACAATTAATTCTTAATTAACTTCAACAAAAACTATAGACAGTGAAAATTATAGATTATTTCTTCATATTCAAACAAAAAAAAGATTATACTAACCTTAGGACGATAGAAAACATTTTGAACAGATAGCATTGAAACGACAGTTAATACTTCTTCAGAACATTGTAAATGCACTGACATAATTAACATCTTAGAAAGCATTGGTTCAAGAGGGAATTCAGCCATCTGGATTTAACAAAATGATGAAGAAAAATAAGTATTGAGAAAAAAAACCGAAGAATAAATTTTTATAGTCTGTCAGCCATTTCAGTCTTAGATAAGGTAGACCTTGCAAAAATGTATAACCGGTCAAGATACCACGACATAACAAAAACATGTGATAAACACAAGAGGGAGAAGTAATATTCACTGTCATGTAAAGCTGAACATGAAAAAGTGTGGTTGAACAACGAATGGGATTGAAGGATAAAAGGTATGAGACGACAGGAAACTATAGATCAACTTCTCGCTGTCACTCAATAGTTACAATTATTGATGCCAAGTATCAATCAAGAAGTTTAAACTTTCTCGTATAGCTCAGAGTGATACTTAATGATTATATGTTTCAGTTACGCTGCCTTTAAATTTCTTCCACCCCAACTAGAATGTCATCTTATTTAGCGATTCGAGATGTATTGCCTAAGCATGCGTAGTATATGTCCCAACAATGTAATCTGATCCAGAGTTATCAACCAACTTATAGACCCTACTAAGTAACCTTATTATTGTCCACCAAGCGTGTGGAAGATTTAGAATACACCCACAATCAAAGACTTTCAGTCTTCTTATATCCTTTAGTTTTGTAGGTTGTTGAAGACCTGTATAGTAATATAGTAAACTGATATACAATAGACTCGCCCTTTAAAACGTACACATATTTCGCCCGCGCTGCAGGTAACAGAAATTAGCAAAAGCCGAGAAGACTTTATCTATGCCGAGATTACGACAACGAACAAATCACCAGGATGGAAATAGGGTAGTGTAAACAATCAAATCGAATGGATAAAAGATTGAATAACAGATTAAATTGCGAACAACAGAAGAGTGATAACTCAAGTCGATACGAGAGAAAAACCTTGGATGCGAAAATATTTGAAGCAACGGTTTGAAAAATTGAATAATAACTTGGATAAATAATCAGAACATTTCCCGTATATTTATGGTCAATCAATAGGAAGAATGATAAACAATCGAATTCTTTCAGTGTACTATATTCTAAAATAAGTGTAATAGTTATCTCATCTGTTCAGTAAAGTACGTTGAATGGTTAGTTCTTGTTACAATTTGTCAATCATTGAGTAACAGCCAATACCAAGTTTACCTAGTCATTAGCGTTGACTGAGTCCTTCCACCCAAGTTGTAATTTGGTGACTGGTCTAAATGATTCGACATCGTAGATTATTAGAAAGCTCTGGACAAATGTTTCGTGTTGACTCGGCACTAGTCAGCGATTTCGTGAGGATAAACAGTTCCTGAGCTATTCGAATCTGCACCATTCAATGTTACTGACAGAGAAATTACCATTGAGTTATTCAGGTCATGACAGACCTATAGTAGTATTAACTGAGTAGTAGTGTTATGTTCTTTTTTTCAGAAATGTTAGAAAAACAATTTTACAAAAATAAATTTTGACAACATTTACACTACTTATACATACTGTGAAACTATTCGCTCTAATTTAGACGAAAGTTCTTATAAATAAACTAATGGTTAATATTTTTGAGCTAACAAAGCAAACCGCATTGTACAAAAAAGCAACAGATATCGAGGATCAAATGTTTAAGATAAAAATAACTGATAATCCAACGATTAGAATATGGCTTTGTGTATATACATCTATTTGTTTAACTCCTTAGATAATATTCGGCTGAAGTAAACTTAAAAAGTATTAGAAATAAATAGTTAGATGGAAACAACAAATAATTTGAAATTATGATTGGGGGAGATATAAAATTCCATTGTACAATGGATAAGCTGTATAATAAACATTCCGAATATGACTTGAAACTCCGTAACTTGAAAGCAATATATATATATATATATATATATATATATATATATATATATACTTTATAACAAAGAAATAGATGAAATGTTGCCAGCAATGAGAAAAAATGAGCCAACTTCATCTTATTTTGGACTATTCAGCCAAATTCGCCTGAGGCTGAAACGAAGGGTGCTCAGTTTGAATCCACATGTGAACGTCAGCATTAGGATGCAGATATGTCCAGCTGATGAGTTCCAAACAAGACGGAATGAGTGTCCTGAATTCTCCTCCTAGACATAATCCATCCATTTGATAAAACTTGTAGCAAAATAGCCTTATTGAGACAAGCCACACAGAATGCACATATGCCGTCAAAGACTGACCAAAATTTAGTCCTTGAAACTAACAACGGAATAATTTTAACCCTTTACTAGCAACTATATAAACAACTAACATTAAATTTGTATAAAAGCTTTACCTTCTAACAAAAGTTTTAAAAAAATTTCATAACTATGTATAACACAATGGTCATGTAATTAAAAAAGATACATTAGGCTGTATGAAACTTATGACATTGAAGTAAAAATAACTAACGACCTAGTGAATAAAGAGTGAAGCTATTAGATGAAAAACGAGCAACAAACTCATAAAATCAAGAAAAAGAATATCAAATAAAGAAAAGAAACAAGTAAATGGGTTTCCGCACATAAGTTTTGTCAACATAACGATGTATTCTCAGAGTCTGATTTGTTTGTGACCTAATTAATCAAATTTTTGAAGTCTGATTGTATATCCAGGTTACCTGTTCCTGCCATCTACATATTTCAATAAATTATGTTTTTTGTTTGTTTTAGCACATCATTATGTCTATTAATCGTATAACTTATTCAGATGCGCTTATGAAAAGTGTAAGACCATTCACTGTACAAGTTACAATAAAGTATAATCACATACATCATCGTGGCTGGTAATATACATTGAAAAAAAAAACAACATTATTCTCGTGTTGATTTCCGAATTGCTAACATCCAACTAGCGATCACTCAATATTTATCGTCAGGATTGATCAAGAAATAAGAAAAAGGAAACTTGTTGAAATACTTTGTGTTGAGAATTCTATATTGTACCAAATATTGAATATGGAATGCAGCTAATAATAATAATAATAATAATAATAATAATAATTTCAATGTAGAAATTAATGAGTTAGTGAGAGATTTTAATTAATTTAAGGGCAATTCTTATTATAAACTAAAGAACAGTTAAAAACCAGTTTTGTTTCAGGGAACCCCTAGACGTTCAATAAAGCCATTATTAATGATTATTATTATTGTTTTTATTATTGTTAAAAGAATTTTCAGGAAATATATATAATTAGTCTAAATTGGATTTTATTATCCTTTTTTTCTAGATGGTAGTAAGATATGACTTTTCCTTAAATGTACAACAGATATAATCCAACAGTATAAAGCATAAACTTGAACATTGTTAACAATTCACATTTCTACAAAAGATTACGATAGTTTTGGTCAGAGTTTTAAATTTTTTTAAAAAGAAGCCACTTGGATTGCTTTACAGTCCCGAACCAATAACCTTTGAAGAAAGTAGCACCGACTAAATACAGGATTATTGAAGAGCAGTTTGTATTATTGAACCAGGATGGTAGATTTATCTTAGCACAAAATTCAGCTACTTGTGCACATGCTATACTGAAAGGTCTAATTTCACAAAAAATGATCATATCAAATAATTCTGATAATGAGAATTAATGTAGTGCATATGCATGATTTTATTTCTCATCTGGGATTCATATTGGTAGTTAATGGTGTGACTATTTATTTATTTATCTAAACACAAAAATATTGGTAGAAAGAGGCATCAAATATATATATATATATATATGCGCCACACTTCATCATTCGATTTGTGTGACGATTGAGATGTTGCCCTGCTGCTCCAACCCAAGCAGGTGATTTTCTTAGGAGACCACTCGTCGAACCTTGGGCCTACAGGTCTAATCCACAAGGCAATGGAGCAACGTTAGAAGATGCAGTCCCATGGTAGCCGGTGACCAACAATAGGTTCATACGTCATATGCTTATCTAGGATCCTGGAACTTATGTGCACCATTGGTTTGGAGTGAGGGTTTTCTAACTCCGCTGGATGGATCCTCCGTATCCACCGAGCCGGTTAAAGCACCAGACATTCGCTTATTGTCTTCTCGATTTCGTAAACAACACCCCCACCGCGAGAAGGCAGTGAGAAGAACTTCGTTGGCAGCAGCTATATACGCGTGGCCATGTGAGAGCATTTCGAGAGGGAGAGTGGACTCACACACCCTTGGCTGATATACCTTTTCCTTCAAGTAAGTAACAGGAACCCGTAAAAATAACAACAAAATGTTCGCAAAAACAATATTTCATCAATATTAATATTATCCACGATAGATTATTAATAAAGCTTTATTGACTTTCTATTATTCTGTATCCTAACAATAAAATGTTTACCAAACAAATTCACCCAAATTAGGACAATAGTCCAAATCTAGCGCATAAAGATGTATAAAACTAGATCGACAATATACTACTTATCATCTGAAATGGTAACTAATGCTAATACATACACAACGGAGCATTCACCACTTGTGCTTAAGTGTACATATGTATATGTTTGTGTGCGTGCGTATGCGTCCAAACACACAAGAACATACACAGAACTTCCATAAACTAGATTTCATAAACAAACAAAAAAATCAAACAACAAGTAATGGATAAACAAACGAATGAAGGAAAAAAATGGGCATAAAATGAGAGCAGTGGTAGAGAGTGACATTGGTACAGTTTACAAAAATTAGTTCGTCAAAATTAAGGGTTATACTAAAAAGAAGTTATAGCTGTATAATACTAAAATTGTTTTCATCCACTGTGCTTAATCTTGTAATCAACCTTATCATCAATAGATATTGTGTATATATGGAAATAATGATGATTTTGAATTTTATCCACTTAAAAAACAAATATCAAAGGGATTAGAATAATAAAAGTAATAATGACAATAATAATAACTATGATCTTGAAAGTAGGCTGATTATTATTGAATGATTAAAATACCAGGTATCCAAGAAGTGAAAAACACCATAATAACGAGTAACAATGGAATAATTGATCTTGAATTGAGTTCATGAACCGATCAATGTTAGACCAACATTGAAAACCTGGGAGCATTGGACAGCCTTTTCGTCCTAGTATAGAACTACTCAGAAGTGTGTATCCACGATCCCGCACGCATGACTAAAACTCGGGATCTTCGATCTCGCGCGCGAACACTTAACATTGATCAGTCATGATCGCAATTGAAAAAAACCCAACAATCTTCACAACTATATACCGATTTTAAATTGTATAATAAAAAGCAGCTTATTTGAACTTATTATGCAATGTTATAGATAACTGTGAGACGTAAAATTTAAAATCCATTGGTTTTATTAGCCGACTGTAAATGAGGAGGCTAGAAATTTATTTGATTGCCCTTTAAAAGAAATAGATTTTCATATTTGTTACAAATGAATACATGGCAGTGATAAATACACTTGACCTCATTAACGACAAAACAATATCCATATAAAACACGTGTTGTAAATATTTGAAAATAAAAACCATAGGAATGAAGAATAAACATCTTAAAGCGTAAAATTAACCATTAAAAATATACCCTTCTTCCAAGACGTGTCAACAATCCTTCATCATCCAGAGCAGATAAACCATGTAAAGTTTCCATAGCAGCGACAAGTGTCTGAAGGATAAAATAAAAATAACACAATTATAATCTATACAGTGTTTTTATGTAATAAAAGTTATTAGAACTTACAAAAAAATAAATCAATTCATTCAGGCTCAAAATCGTTCTCAATGGTACAAGTTCATCCACTCTTTATGTTCCTATAGATCTAAGTTTTTAAATTCCTCACGAATTTCTTCGCATAATTTCACCAATATATATTTTTTTCACGAATTGTTTCCTAGATACCTAGTCTTTCTTGTTACCATTAATACTGTCACAACCTCTACTACTCTGCCATTTACCCCAAGAATTTCATCTCGTTGTGTTACTGGGATGTGACAACTTGAACCAACGCACACATTTGCCTGGTTTTAAGTTGTATTTGACTGACTGGTAACACAAAAGTACGCTATAGACATTTATAAGGCCTGTATAATCAATCAGGTCGATAAAGGCACACAACCTCTTGTATGTTCTACAAATTCCATTACCATTCCACATTAGATGCGGATTCTTGTCTAAAAATATGTGACAATATTTGCAAATTACGTAGTACATCTTCTATAAGTAACAAATTGACCAAAAAGTAGGTGGTGTGAAGGCTTCGAAGTCCTAGACGACGAAATAATTGTCAAATGAAAGGGAAAAGCCATTCAATGTTGAAAACGTCTCGACATAGTTTGTACATATGCTAATTGATAAATCCGAAATTAACCATCAAGTATTTTAAGTAATCATAATATTAGCTCGCAGAACGTAAAAGATAAGTAATAGGGTAGACCAAGTGAAAAAATTATAAAACGTTATTATTATTAAAAAATTCAAACATTAAAATTTAGGTTAATTATTTACCTGTAATGGGGGAGGATCCATAAAGTCAAATGACAATAAATCATTTATACCCATGGCTTTCAACTGTAAAACTGTACTTGCTAGATTTGTTCTTTGAATCTCTGGTACATTAGTCGCTAACATTTCATCTCTGTAGGCTCTTTCAGTATACAAACGATAACATTTTCCAGGACCTGTACGACCTGCACGTCCAGCACGTTGTTTAGCTTGAGCCTGAAGTAAAGAAAAAAGGGAATATTCTTGATGCCTACTCCAGAATGTGTTATTTTACATAAATACGTAGTGTAAACGTAAACACAACAACTCTGCATCTACTGTAAGATGAATTATAAAACAGAGTTTTCTAAGGAAAATGGTTCGTTTGTTCTGTTGGAATAATAACATAAAACAACGCAAAAGTTGGCTGTCTTGAAAAGTGAGTTTTGAATCCATCATAAAGACACAACCATGGGACCTTTGTAACATTTAATTCCACCATAAATGCAATACGAAACAGAATTGGCAAGAAGTTATGATTTTCACCAATTTTCATTATTGCAATGATGCAAAACATCTCCATTCAAATATTCTCGCTATAATTCACATCTGTATATTTTAAGTCTGTATGAAAAAGCAATATTACTGAATTATTTGGGTAACAAGAAGAGCAGTCACTTAAACGAAAAGAACCATAACTTTATGTAGCAAAGAGATCACTTTTGGATGATTTTATTCTCAGAGCCATAAAATCACTGAAGACAGACCTCTTCCATGAACCACGTTCATGTTCTCATCATTCAGCTATTTAATTTATATGTAGTACAAAGCACTATTAAAACAGCAGAATTATATTGACTAGTATGTGGTGACTATGGAAAACATCCAATTCAGAAGGAGAAAATTCTAGGTTTACATAACTCAAGAGCACAGACGAATGATATAACATTAAACCTCAGCTCTGTACACAGGCTTCTATGATGCCTGATAGAGTAATAAAACCACAGACCAAGATTTCTAATCGATTATGAGTGGATTTTTCAGCTTTACCGGGTATACGTATTCCAATAACAATGGAGGCACATACACACATAAACATCAATTAAAATGCAGAATTGGTTGACTAGATGAGTTTCAAGCCTAGAAAGGGACTTAATGATCTAAAAAGTGGGATTTTTCAATATTAGTAGATAAATCTAGCAAAAATACTTGCCACAACTACCATCAAATGAAAAACAGTAAATCATCATGATTAGATGGGAAAAACAGGAAGAAATAATACGCAAAGAATCGAGTCAATGAAACCTATATACACCACTTATGAACATAACTTTTAAGTAAAATAATATTTAGAAAAGAAGACACCTTGATGTTCTTTAGTGCATATTTGCTTCTTTCAGCTCAACTCCGAAAGCTCTATTCACCTTGTTGATCTATTTTTTCTGCAATAGTACGAATCTACATGTGTGCAGTAAACTGAATAGATTGTTGGTTTTGCTAAATGCTGAATAGCTCCTGGTCAACATGTTCGGAACACAGAGTATTATTTTTTTTTAATTTCAAAAAACCAATTTACACCATAAACCTTATAACAATCGATTAGGTACTTTCATAGAACTTCTAGAAAAAGTTTGAATAACGAAAAAATTTTATACACAAATTTATTTTCATCTTAGGGTTGTGGAGATTGTTAAGTTTTTGATTGAGACCCTAAATTGATCGATGTGCTCACTAGTGACTAGCTTCATGAGAGAATTCTCGGAGTTTCTAGTGAGAAGCCGTAACCAGCGGAGCTAATCCGAGTCAGGCAGAAACAGATATCTACCCCAGACAATGGAAGATGGTCGCGCAATATTGTGGATTGGTTGAAGTTGAACATAACACTGTTGGATGCCAACTCAGTGGTCTAGAGGTTAAGTGTTTGCGCTCAAGATCGAAGGTCCTGGGTTCGGATCCCCAGTGTCGGATCGCGGGTGTGCACTGTTGAGGAGTCTCATTCTAGGACGAAACGGCTATCCAGTGCTTCCAGGTTTTTAATGGTGGTCTAACATTCATCGATTTATGACCTCAATCAAAAACAACATTATTAATTGTAATAACTTAAACTGACCTGTGAAATTGGTGTGACAATAAGTTGATCCATACCGGATTTACTACTGTACACTTTTTGTTTTACAAAACCTGGATCAATAACATAATAAATTCCATCAATTGTTAGAGATGTTTCAGCAATATTTGTAGCAATCACTACTTTACGAGAGCCTGGAGGTGCAGGATCAAAAATTCTCGATTGCATTTCAGAAGGCAAAGCAGCATAAACTGGTAAAATGATTAATTCAGGTACTTCAGAACCTAAAGCTTTCATACGTTCATAAAGAAGTTCACAACCAGAGTCGATTTCTTCTTGACCAGTTAAAAATACTAAAATATCTCCTTTAAAAATCAAATTTGAAAAAATGACGATAATTATAGATTTAAATTAACTAACATAAAATGAACATGATATATGTAATAGAGTATTTTAAAAAATGATTATTATGTACAACAATAACAATAACTGAATAATAGTAAAAATTATGATTCATAGGTGTATTATCATATGAAAGGTATTATTCAATGCGATTCTAAAGTTAACTGATTTCTGATACACATCATCATTACATGAAGTCAGACTATCATCTTAAAGGAATTTTGGTGAATATATTGACAACAGTCATAATAGGATGAGACAATGTTGGAATAAGATGTTGAATTGAATAAATGGACCGAATAAACACTTTTGAAATGTTACTTAACGAATCAAGTAACGATATTTAGACGGATAAACAATGGTTCACTGACTTGATTAATATATAATAATTCTACTATTAGAGTAGGCAAGATACCAATGTGTTTGTAACATCAATCACTAGTTAACTGCAATAAGCTAAAACACATGGAAGTTTATACATAAAAAGTTAGATTCAGAACAAAGTGATGTGTTGAGATCATTTGAGCACTTTTTTATATTCAATGGATTCCTTATAACCGAAAATCTCATTTTCAATGTGAAACAATACTTAAACAGAAACTAGATTCAACAAAAAGGTACTCGCATGAATAGACACAATAAAACTTCAAAATAGATCAAAATTAATTTGACATTTTTCTATCATAAGAATCAGTTTATAAACAGTAACTCAGTTTTCAGTCACATAGACTAAGGTGACTACTACTACTGCTCCATATTTTAAGTTTAATATTACATTGTTGATCGATTCCGATAGAAATATTTGTTGTAACTTTAAAAAGCCGTACAAAATTTAAACTACTTTTAAAAATCTAATTATACACTTGATCAGCATGTATTCCAGAATTCCAGTATTGTCGATAATCGGAGGCTGACATTTGAAAATTATTATCATTATTATTTTTAATAAAAGTTAACAAACTACTTGCAATTGACTAGTAGTTAAAAAAAATAAAAATTACAGCTAATTAAGTTGATAAATAATAGGGTTTGAAATGCTATAACATATTCAAATAGTTCACGATTATTTTCTACATTAAGTAATATTAAATGTATGAACTCAATACATAAAATAAACGCCTGTTCAAAAACTGTTTTCGATTATACAAGCAAAAAGAAAAAAGACAAATTCCTCATGAAAATAAACTTCAGTTAACAGTAGGCTGCAACACAAAGAAATAATTTAAGGTCTCAATAATAATGTTTGAATGGTTTCATGCAATATTAAATGTCAACGAATCTATTGAGTCAACTGAATTAAACGGTTATATACATGTATATATTATACTTCTGTGTACAAAGTAAAAAGATAAAATACCTGGAGGTTCAGTTAAATGAATTTGCATAACTGTATTGAGTGCAGCGTCTAGATAATCATTTTCCGGCTCTAAACTATACAATATTTCAACAGGATATGTACGACCGGGTATAGTAAATATAGGCTAAATAAATAATTTAATAGAGAAAGAAAACAAAGGAACATTGTGATAAATAATAACAATCAATAAGTCAATCAGCAATCTTCAGCAACATGAAAAACTATAGTGATTTAAATATTGAGAATATTTATAACCTAACTGCCCCCAAATGCTCTGGTACGGCCGAGAGTGGGGAGAGTTCGCTCTCCCTCTCGAAATGCTCTCTCATGGCCACGCGAATATATAGCCTCTGCCAGGGAAGTCCTACTCACTGCCTTCTCGTGCCATCAATGTTGTTTACGAAATTGAAAGGACGAAAAGCGAATGTCCGGCGCTTTAACCGGGTTGGTGGACACGGAAAGTCACCTAAAGGAGTTGGAAAACCCTGATTCCAAACCAATGGTGCAAATGGGCTCCAGTATCCTGATGGAACAAATGGCGTATGAACCTATTGTTGGTCACCGGCTACCATGGGAATGCATCTCCTCACGATGCTCCACTGCCTTGTGGGTTAGACCTTTAAATCAAAGGCTCGGGGTGTGGCCCCCTAAGAAAACCACCTTCTTTGGTTTGGGCACCCGGGCAGTATCACAGCCCTCACACAAAATGTGGCGCATATTTATCTGGTGCCCCTTTGTACCAATATGTATGTGTTTAGATAAATAAATAAATATAACTTAACTGTCAACCTACGAATTAGAATCTTTCTACTTACTGAAATTTAACTAACCAGTTAATATTATTACTATTCTTCATATAATATGCATAGATGAGTATATGAAAATGTATTTGGTTTGTGTAGTCAACGATTATTTTTAGCCAACATAAGCAAATATTTACAACATTAACAATGTCGTTTGATTCAGCACTTGTGAATGCTATTATTTCACTGAATGAGGTATTACTTTCAAAATTACCTTTGATATATAACAACAGTTTTATCAAGTAATCAAGCGGGTATTAGAGTTACGCACACGTAATAATAACTGCGTTAAGGCAATCACTCACCATATAAATGACATGAGATTGCGTTATCACTTTCAATCTCTCATTAGTTATCCATGCATACATTCTCATAGATTAGTGTCTTTAAAAAATGATTTGAATCAAAATAGAATTTACAGTGTTTTAACACTTACAGCTTCAAAAAAGTACTGAGAAAATTTGACTGAATCAAGAGTAGCTGAAGTGACAATTAACTTCATATCATCTCGTTTTTGAATAGCCTTTTTCAATAAACCAAATAATACATCTGTATGTATTGTTCTTTCATGCGCTTCATCCAACATAATTACTGAATATTGGCGTAAGTCCGGATCAATAAGGCATTCACGTAATAGCATACCATCTGTCATGTACTTGATTTTTGTCTCTGGTGCAGTACAATCTTCAAAACGTATTGTATAACCAACTTCTTGCCCTAGACGACAACCAAATTCTTCAGATACCTAGAAAAATAGAAAAGAGTAAATGTTGTGTAAAATATGGCGGACGAACAAAGACAATTAAAAAAGTCAATCCTTTTCTGCAAAATAATACATATATAAAAGTTTGTTTCATGTAACTATAGAATAAGTAGAGCAGGGTAGAGTAGATGAGAGGAGAGTAGGGTAAAGAAAAGTGACATAAAACAAAAATGTATCATCCGATTCGAGCATCTACAAAGTAATAAAATCATGTTGTAAACAAATATCGATGATAAAAACGGAAACTTTAGAAAGACGAAAATCAATAATCTGAAATGATATTTTTAGCTTATGAAGAAAAATCGACAGTGAGAGCACCGTTGACCAACATTTCAAATTATTGATTTGAATTTTCTTAAACATCTCTACGAAAATTAATTTGCCGAACAAAAGATTTCGTTTTTACGCTATTTCTTCTTCCAAATATTAGAAGACAACTGTTAAAACCGACTATGAAATCAATAACATTGGACATTAACGTAAACAATAATTAAAGATACAAAGACAAATCATAATAATTTTAATTAATAAAAGTTTACAACTAGACTAAAATCATATGCTGAACATCTTGTGCCGAACTTCCACAATGTTTGTTTTATAATCCGATTTTAATCAGTAATATTGGGATAATATTACTGTTTAAATTATTGTAAGGTTCCTTATGAACTGACGTCCAAAAGCTTGATTCTTTATCATTAGGACAAAGATTCTTACTAAATCTGAACATTGAATTCTAACCAGACCATATAACTCAGTACGTTATACATCAAAATTTATAGCGAGTAAATCTGTATTGAATAATATAAATACAAGTTGCTAACCAAATATAAATCTATGTGATAGGTTTTTGGTCACATTTTTTTATGTTTAAGCTCTAATGATATTACCAGCTGCCTATGTTGGATTAAGTACAGTATGGTTAGAACTTACAAACAAACTTTAAAGCAAATCATCCTAAATACACAAGAAATTGAAAAACGTACTCGTTTAGCTACAGACATAGCTGCAACTCGACGTGGTTGAGTGCATCCAATGCGACCAGTGTTAACATAACCTGCTTCAGCTAAATATTGTGTTATTTGTGTAGTCTTCCCACTACCAGTTTCTCCAATAACAATCAATACTTTATTATCATTCACTGCCTGTATTAATTAAAAGAAAAACGTCACATCATTGATTTTATGTAAACGATAGGAGTATGTAACATAGAAATTAAAGAAGCAATCTAGGGACAAAACCACATAAGTTCAGTATTAATTGTTCAGTAAAAATGTAATATCGCTTCACAGTTGTTTAATAAGTCATAATTAATGTTACTAGAGGAAAATACTTAAACTCGAGGTATTGAACAGATGACTAGCCCCCATTTTATCATGAACGTGGAAAACAAATTACTCAATGAGATGAATAAAGCTGCATAGGTAGTATACAATACACACATTACTTCAGCTATTGGCTCAGTCAAAGGCCGAAAAAGTGGAAATTTGCACCTATAATCAAACTATGATATATGATTTTCACCATTGGCAATAATAATACTAGTAAACAACTATGCATTTAGGCATTTTTTGTCCATCTGAAAGACTGAACAAACTACAGTTTCTCAACTAAAACTTATGAAAGAACAATGTATTCTCCAAGTAAGTCACGAAAAATAGTGATTACCACTATATTATTTATTGACCATTCGCTTGAATGAGATTAGTTACAATTACGGAAATGTGAGAATGAAAGTAAAGTTCATTTTATGCTACCATAATTTAGCATATGATTTGAATATGAATTTGAGAATTATTTTCGACAGTCACAACCGAATACGCATTAAAGTTTGCTGAATTTGTAACTGTAAGTGTTTGTAAAAATATGCGAACGGAAAACGACTAATTTCGTATCACTCATAAATTTATTTATTTTTATAGAAAGAAAATAATAATAAAACTTATAATAAGCATTCAGCGAACAGTTTCGAGATCAACATCAAATTTTTATAGCTTTGAGAATGCTATAAGGTTTAAATAATTTCATCCCCACCAATCACACTGACACCCACAGACTTTCTGGTTCAATATGGAACATTCTGTATTTTAAATCACGGACTGACCTTAGATAGTTACTGTAAACTGTGAAGCACTGGATAGCTGTTTTGTCTTAGTATAGGAATCCTCAGCAGTGCATGTTCGCGACCTCTATCATGGATAGAATCCAGGGCTTTTAGGTTTCAAGGTGAGTACCTAACCTTTAGATTACTAAGTCGGCGTCCGATTCGTTACCTTTCTAGCTTTAATCGGTTCGTAATATTCCACAACCACACTATAATGTCATTGGCGGATGAACTCCACTGGTTACAGTTTCTCACTAATGCTCCTGAAATCGCTCAAAATTAGTCACTAATAAGCAAATAATTATCATTGTTATATGAGGGGTTTGTGAATGTGAACTATAAAACTCTACTATCTCTACGGATTACCTACACTCCTACACATTTATTTGGTCTTTTCTGAACTAAATTACATTCACTTGTCAAGCATTGAAGACACTTAGGACAATTTACTTACACAACACTTGACATTTAACAGCTAACAAATAAGATTGAGCACCTGTTTAATCCGATCGACAAAATAGTATTAAAACTTGGGAAACTAACCTTCATTAATTCATCTTTTAGTCTGAATATGGGTAAAGCTTGACGCTGTTCAAGAATAGAGCGTACAATCTTTTTACCAACAGCTCCAGTTCTTGTACCCCCTTGAACAGCACGTTTCCATTCCGGTACATCTTTAAACTGGTCAGCCGAACGTGAACCTGAAAACTGCGGTTCATTGTCCACTGAAATATATTAGATACATAGAGTAATATGATAAGAAAAAAATGTCGCAAGTATGTTATCAAAATGGTGTTTGTACTTCACTAATAACAAGTATTAATATGAATCTCGTAAAATCAGAATTCGTCAAATGTAATTGATTATAATTTATACTCCGATGAAATTGAGGAAAAACTATTCATACATTAATTAGAAAATTAATATGACCGCGTGAAATAATTTTATAATAAGCATGTCATGCACTGTCAACCAACACCAAAGTCAGAATTTTCAATACAAATATCAAGACAGTTCTACTGTATGGGGTGGAAACCTGGAGAACTACGAAAGCCATCATCCAGAAGATACAAGCGTTTATTAGCAGTTGTCTACGCAAAATACTTCGGATCCGTTGGCCAGGCACTATCAGCAACAACCTACTGTGGGAGAGAACAAATCAGATTCCATCCAGAGGAGGAAGAAATCAGGAAGCTCTGGAAGTGGATAGGACACACATTGAGGAAACCACCCAACTGTGTCACAAGGCAAGCCCTTGAAGCCAAAGGAGAAGAGGAAGACCAAAGAACATATTACGCCGAGAAATGGAAACAGATATGAGAAGAATGAACAACAACTGGATAGGACTAGAAAGGAAGGCCTAGAACAGAGTGGGTTGGAGAATGCTGGTCGGCGGCCTATGCTCTATTGGGGGTAACAGGCGTAAGTATGTCATGCAGTGATGGAACATAAACCAACAACAAAGACGACTGCTTCTTCGAGTACCTTCCGCCTTACTGAGCAATAGTAATATCAAGAGATAACACCAGAATTGTTACCACGAATATTGTTTCATTTAATAAACAATTAACTCTTATGATACATCTTTAAACAACTTAAACCCCAAAGACAATAAATTTTCCGATAAAATTATTCGAAAGTAGTAGCGGAAAGAATCAAACTCGGAAGTAGATAAATTTCTGCTCATTGAACCAAAACCTAGAATGTTGATCTTTAATTTAGCTACATCTTATTGTTCTCCTGTCCTGACAAAGTCGTGTAGTTTTTTTTCTAGAGTCGATATAAAAAATCTTCTACATATTCCTGATATTTTTATAAAGATCCACCTAGGGCAGTTGGAAAACCCTGATTCCAAACCAATGGTGCACATGGGTTCCAGGATCCTGAGTAAACAAATGGTGTATGAACCAATCTTTGGTCGCCTGCTACCATGGGACTGCATCTCCTTACGTTGCCCCACTGTCTTATGGATTATACCTGTAGATCAAAGACTCAAGGAGTGACTGCTTAAAAAAACCAGCTGCTCTGGTTTAAGAGCCCGGGAAGTATCCCATCCCTAACACAAACCATTTGATTTGTGTGGCGCACATGTATTCGGTGCCCCCTCTGTACCAATATTTATGTGTTCAAATAAATAAATGTTTTTCGTATCCACATCAAAACTATCCAGAAGAATTTCGGGTATTAACTAATCGATCTCCTATGCATTGTTTACAAAGAATTTACTTCTATCACATACAAAACATTTCCTTGAAGTTCTAGTATTTGCTCACCTGTCCATATTGGAAAATAACGAAAATCACAAATGCAAACTTTCTGGTAGGTTCAGAATATGTAAGGTTTTGTCATCAATGATAGGTAAACTGGTTTTTGTATTTCATTTTTCGTTATCTATCTGCTTAAGTTTGGTCATATCAAGGACAATTTTAAATTTCCAACGAAACATAATTTCCACTACAGATGACTGACTTAATACTGATGGATTTTCTGTTGTTCAGAAGAGTAACTAAATTGGCTACTCCTCACCAATAGTTCCTCCACCCTTTTACCTCTGTAAGTGCATTCTCGTGTGTATCTACAAATCTCTTGAGTCAGCTACTTTACTCAGAGTAACATGAAGAAGAACAATAACTAACTAGCATTGTGCTAGTTATAAAACCGCTAGTTCCTGTTCTGTGGTTTCACTTCATTTTGGGTCATGCGGACGCATTAATGAAAAGTCTCGAACTAGAACAGAACCGATATCCAGTGCTCCCATATGTTTGGTGGTTTTCAAGTTTATGCCAAATGCATTCAGTCACTAATGTAAAACTTAGAATATACGTGCATCGCTTCCAATTGTCACCACAGTTATATGATTTTACAACGATGAACACCAAATTAATAAAGTAACTAGTAGAAGTATCAGTGGTAGTAAAATAAGATTTGATGTATAGATGGTTCGAAAAATAACTCCAGAGGTAAAAGGTACATAATAAGTCCGAAAATAAAGATCTAATGGTAGACAAGGAGTAAGACCATCTGCCGTATTTCAACCAACATTGAGCTACATCAAATTCATTAAAGAACTAATTATATCCTTAAAAAAATTACTTACATGTAAACCCCATTGGATCATGCCAATCTTTACCCATTCGTTCAGGAGCAGTCTCCCGTTCAGCTGTTACTTGGTTTTGCCTTTCTTGTTGTTTCATTTCACGTCTTTCTTTTTGTAGAGCTTGTCTCATCATAGCAGCTTGTTGCAATGATCCGTCTGGATTCTTGACTATTCTAACTGGAGACAAATCCATTGCATGTCGACCATGACCCTGGAAAGTATAATTAATATAAAATTAATAAACATAATATTAAACTCAAATCTAAAAACTACTTAGATATGAATCAACTAATTACATATATCTATGTCGACCGACAACAATACTAATGGTAATAATATATCTGTTGTAGAAACATTTTATTTTACTATAAAAGTAAGCTTTTTGAGAATAACTTTTATTAAGTGTTCATAACCATAAAGAATCATAGAGTAGTGAACATCATTTTCATCTGATCCTTGGAAATACCGCTATGATGCGTTTATATCATATTTATTAAGGATTCTCAAGAATCGTATGGGGATTAGCTACCGGACTGAAGATTCGAACCTTACTCCGTCTATTTAGGTTTGGGTAACCATGTAGTATTACTTACGTTTACATATAAAATGTAAATTGAGGAGAGACATACAAATATGTACGAGGTAACTAAGTTACACCAGAAATCAAGACTGTAAAGTCAATTGTTGATTATCTAAAGCAGTGTGTGAGAGGGACTGTAAGCCACCTAGTTTCTGTCCTTCAGATGGGGAAAAAAAATTTTTTGGTGCCAGCTGCTATTGATATTGCAAATTCTATGAATTTTCACACCCAACAACTAATCATCTTTTATTCTCATATCGTATCCAGTTAAATTTCACTTAAATAAAAATTTATTTTTGTTGCTTCCTGTTGAAAAATAAATTTGATAAACTAAAAAACCACAACTGTTGATTATACTCCAATCAGTTAGTTATAATAATTAAAAGAGTTTATTGGTTTGTACACAAACCTTAAGAAATGGTGGTTCATCTTCAACAAGTTCAATTTCAATATCTTCGTCAGATTCTTCATCTTCGCGTGGTAAAAGTCCAGTCTCTTCATCGAAATCAGGTAATTCTGTCTTTTCAATCACACCAGCTGACATCATTTGTTTTAATTCCCAGCGTTCTGGACTACTAATTCGTTGAACCTTCCTAAAAAACATATAGATGTACACATTATCACCGTATTATTATAGTTACTGAGAATAAAAGAATAGTAAGTACACTGTATAAGTGGTTTACTCCAAACTAAAACTGTTAACCTTATTAATAATAACAAAAGTAACATTCACTAATAGAAAAGTATCAAGCATACCGTTTGGGACCAGATTCAATGTCTTCCTCAAATCCCATTTCTTTACGTCTACCGAAAAATCCTGGTCCAGAGTTAGCTGCAGGACGATCAGGATTCCGAACACCATCGATATCCTCTTCATCTACGAGACGTATTTTATCTTTATCTAACAATTCACTAGAATTATTGAACTTCTTCTCAGGTAAGCGTGAAGGATTCAAATCGGTGCCAGTCTCTTGGTCCACCTCACGCATACTAAGACCAGTTCGAGTACCAGTGAACGAGATAACTTTTACCCACACCTTCAAGAAAGACAACATTTTTGATTAAAATACAGAATAAATCCGTATTCTTTTTGAGACAAGAACAATGAGAACAATATTGAACATATAACACTCAGTGAACGTAAAGCATGTCGTCAGGTGAGAAGGCTATTATACATGTAAAAGTCAGCCAGTCAGTCAACTACAATGTAGGACCAGGTACATATATGCATGCAAAAGACATACGACAAATCAGTATGATGGTCTTTGACCAAGTATTATGACGGAAAACGTTGAAACAGTCTGTAATATAAGCCTTTAATTAGTACTGAGTTTAGCACTAAATAATTTGAGAAGACTGTGACCCAGAGGTCCAAGGACTTGACTTTTATCTGCAAGGTTAGCTAGTCAAATAACGCTTTAACGAAACACTATCGACGATTCGTAAACATTAAATGTGCTTCATAGTTTGGTATATAAACATATTAGTCACATATTTGGATATTATCCCTGAAAAATGATCGCTAGAACGTTGAGTCAACTTGAGCAGTGTGATAGTTACCGCCTGAAAAAAACACTACCACACTACTACAGTCAAAAATTCTTCCAACGGAAACAGGCCTTTACACTGCCATGGCTATTAAAATTAAACAAAAGATCTTAGGTCAGATTATGTATGGCGTTATAACAGCATCCTATGTGACATCCCACTGCTCTTTGTTCGCTCATGATTTCGGAATAAATCTCAGTTCATGGTTAAAAATATCTCGAAATAAATAATATTGTTGATTTTGTCATTATTATTATTAATACCATAGTTTTTAAACAGAGTCAAAGGAGCACTAACTGTTAAGCCGAAAAATGTATAAGTTACCTTTTGATTACGATTAACAACATCGCCAACACTAGCTACACGGCCTTCTTGACGTAGCTGAGAAATATGCACCAGACCTTCCCATCTCTTACGAAGTCCATCTAACTGAACAACAGCTCCGAATGCTAGCACATTTGTAACTCTACCACGATAGATATCGCCCACAACAGGTTCTGAAGGAAGATCTTTGAGTCGTTTATTTTCATAATTTGGACTATTTGAACCATGGGAATACCTTTTAGGTGAAGTACGATCAGCTCGTGATCGGTCTCTATGATAAGACGATTTGCTAGCTGGAGAACAATCCTTAGATCGATGTCTAGAGGAGTGGGGCGATGGGGATCTGGATTCTTTTCCATGAGGTGATCTAGTATTTATAAATTAAAATATAAGTGATCATACTTCCATTTCCAAGCAAAATTCAAGTGGGTTTGACAATGAATAGAAATTACGTTAAAGCAAAGAAATATACAGAATAAGTGAGGGATAAAATGTTTTTTATTTCATTTACTCCCAATTCAAGGAAAACAGTCATATTGATTTTATGAAAAGATATTAGTTTAAACAGAATAGTTGAGCATTTCTTTACAGAAATCACATTGTTAGAACCTAAAATCCCACTATTCTTCAAGTAAGATTAAAAATAAAGACTTTAGAACCTCATCAATTTGACAAACACGTACCAAGGGTCCATAGTTTATCGATAAGACGTAACTCACCTTCCATGAGTCAGTAGTTATTAAAACAGAGAAACCAGATGAGAAGTATAAATCCTAAGAATGGCAACAATAAGACTCTGGGACTAGTCAGCTGATCCTGCGAAATTGCGTCAAAATGTCTTAATCACCAATTTCATATAAATGTCCTCATAATTGGTATTTTGTAAAAACTAATAGTGATAGTTAAACTCATACATCAAATACCCAAAACATGAGTGAAAAAGTTTACGGTGGTGAACGAGTTTCACTGTCGGTTAAGAACTTTAGAAAAGTGGAGACAATATGTAAGCTAAACATCTCAAATATCCACAGTATGCAGTTACTTAAATGACGGATTTTTTCAGTCGTGCAATTAAATAGTTATGGTTGAAAATTATGGTGAAAATAATTCAACCAGTAGTTACCATATTCTGATTATAGTATAAGAAAATGGGAATAACGTTTACTGAAAAACCTGTCTAATAATCTGAAATCATAATACGTAATATTTACCTGATGATGAAAACTACCATTAGTAATAATAAACTGAAATTTTATTAAACAGGAAAATGCATAAGACTGATAAGATCAGCTTTAAAGCTCATCAGAAATCAAATACATAAAAGGGCATAGTAGAACTATAAATACCAGAGAACTAGTTCACCTGGACTTTTTACGATGACCACGATAATCACTAGATGAATCAGGATTTCTTTGGTGAGCTCTTCTGTTTGAATGTCGTGAACGATGAGGAGATTTAGAATGTGAACGACGAGCACTATTATTATAAAGAGAAGTACAGGTTAAGATTTGAACTATGCTTTTTATGTACGGTGACTGATTAAAAGATTTATATGTAAAGTATAGCCATGAAACAGGAAGTGAAAGTTTGATCGCTCCAACTAAAATTGAACAGAACTAGTTACTAACTTCAGTGGCCTCTTGAAATAATTTTCTATGATGCATCCTCCGGAAATAAATCTCGGAAAAATAAGTATGTAAAATACCCTCACAAACCCTAACCATCCTGGCAACAAGTACTTTTCCTTCAAAAGCAAAGAAAAGCCTGTTAAAATAAACCTTACGTTGCTCCACTGCCTTGCGGATTAAACCTTTGGGTCAAAGGCTCCGGGCGTGGCCCCCAAGAAAAGCACCTGCTTCGATTTGGGCACCCAGACAGTGTTCCAGCCCCCACAAAAATCGAATGATTTATGTGGGGCATATCTATTTGGTGCCTCCTCGTAACAATGTTTATGTGTTTAGATAAATAATAAATAAATATGCAGTCTTTCTTTTATATACTACTACCGTTTCCCGACCGTTGCTGCTACCTTGACGTGGTGGTCGGGCTTGCCTATCGTGATGAACCAATCGAGCTATACTGGCTGAAACAATCGTTCCTCAAGGTCCTACCATGCCAGACAGGTCGGTTGAAGAGCGGTAAGACTAAAAGCAGCAAACCCAAGGTCCGAAGGCGAAATCGTACTGCTGACTGTACAGAGGTGTGACAGCAGTAAGGTGTTTCCTTCAGACAACCAGCATGACAGCGATGCTGCCTTCCCACAAGGAGGGGTGGGGTTAGAAAAGGTCGACCCTAAAAATGCACACCTCGCCTTATCCCACGGATTTCCATCTCCGGCGGTAAGGTCCTTTAAAGAACGGAGCTAACACAAAAACTACCCACAAAAAGGTCGTGTGTGACCGACCTCAAGCAGTTGACCCTCGGGCACTGCGGTCACGCTCTCAGGTCATTAAGACCACTTCTAACCCAATTTCCTTTTCAGGTACCTCTAGAAGAACCCTTCCACGGTGTGGGCAACCGGGAAGTGATAACTGCCCTCATACCTCTAACAGCACTCAAGACCACTGTATTCATAATCAATCTCCTTCTTCACTTCCCACTATTCCTTCTACCTCAACTTTCAACACTAAACTTCCTCTTTCGGTTTCCTCCTCAAGTGTCACCATGGCCAACGATTCTAGTGCGCGAAACACTGTCCCAGGTATACTAAGACCTCGCTCCAAACTACACATTGGAGCCTTCAACGTACGTACCCTAAGTCAAATCGGTCAACAGGCCTCCTTGGCTAAGACCCTAGAATCTCGTACCATCGATGTATGCTGTGTTTCCGAAACACGCATACAGGATCCCAGTGTGGTCATTCACTTGACATCGCCTCGTCAAGATGGACAGCCAACGAAATACACCCTCCGTGTATCTGGCGACCCCATGACTAGTTCTCGTGGACTTTCAGGTGTAGGCATAGCACTTAGTACGAGGGCAGAAGAAGCACTACTAGAATGGATCCCCGTTAACAGTCGCCTGTGTGCTGTCCGGCTGAATGGCTCCGTAAGAACTCGGAGGGACAGGGACACACGTCGTTGCCTTTTCGTCGTTTCTGCCTACGCTCCCACTGACTGCAGCCATGATGAAGTGAAAGATGACTTTTGCAGAAAACTATCTGAGCTTCTTCAGAAAGCTAAGCGCTCAGGCATAGTAGTCGTAGCGGGTGACTTTAATGCCCAGGTAGGCAGCTTAAATCAAACAGAAAGACATTTAGGTGGGTATTTTAGTATTCCGGCCCAACGAACCGATAATGGTGATCGTCTGTTGCAACTATGCTCAGACAATCGTTTATTTTTAGCAAACACTAACTTTAAACATAAGGAGAGACATCGCCTAACATGGCGACCACCTGCACCAAACCAACGATGGACTCAAATAGACCATATTGCCATCAGCCATCGTTGGAGAGGCTCAACAGAAGATTTTCGCTTGTATTGGAATACTTGTTTAGACTCTGATCACGCTTTAATACAAGCACGCTTTTGTCTGCGCCTCACTGGACGCAGGAAAACTACATTAAGAAGACCCATTAGGATTGAACTGGAGGACGAGAAATCCAAATGTAAATTCCAGGAACAACTTAGTTCACATCTAGGCAGTTCTTTAAACGAGACTGACCAAGATGCTGCTTGGAAAGACATACGAACAGCTGTGGAAACAGCAGTCACATCTATTAGTAATTTAAACCATATGGTTCCAAAAAACCAATGGATTTCTTCCAAGTCTGTTTCACTGATGGATTCGCGTGAATTCATCCCATCAGGCTCTGAACACAACGAAGAGCGTAAACAAACCAAATGTAGGTTGACTGAAAGTCTAAGGAACGATCGTGAGCAGTGGTGGGCAACGAAAGCGAAAGAGATGGAAAAGGCAGCGGCTGTAGGCAGCACCAGGCAACTCTTTAGACTAATAAAAGAAACCGGGATTAAGAAGTCAAGTGTAAGTGAAACGATCTCGGAAAAAGACGGAACCCTTATCTGCTCTCAGCCCAGACGTTTAGAACGATGGGAAGAACACTTTAAGGAGCAGTTCAGCTGGCCTTCAGCTACTGCACAACTACCCACTATTCCCAGACAGCCTGAATGGAACATTGAAGTAGATCCCCCAACCCTACCTGAAGTTCAGAAGGTTATAGCTAATCTGAAACGAGGAAGAGCAGCTGGTCCAGATGGATTGGCTCCAGAGGTCTTTAAATATGGTGGCCCAATTTTAGCGACTAGGTTGACTAATATTCTGACTAAAATCTGGGAGACGGACGTAATCCCATCTGACTGGTCACAATCTCTGATTGTCCCAATATATAAGAAAGGGCCAAAATCATCCTGCGATAACCATAGAGGGATTAGTCTGACTAACATAGCATCTAAAATACTAGCCTCAATAATTATCGGGCGCCTAACTAAGACTCGCGAACTGCAAACACGAGAAAATCAGGCTGGTTTCAGACCTGGTCGTGGCTGCATCGACCACATATTCACTATTCGTCAGGTTTTAGAGCACAGACATGTTTATCGGCGTCCAACAATAATAGTTTTTCTTGACTTGAAAGCAGCATTTGACTCTGTAGACCAAGAGGTTCTGTGGCAGTGTCTGTCATTGAAAGGTGTACCTCAGAAGTACATAAACCTTGTGAAGGCTCGAACACTACCAGTCGAGTGAGAGCTTATGGCGAACTGTCATCTGATTTTACAACCTCAAGTGGTGTCCGACAAGGTTGTCCACTATCCCCATTTTTGTTTAACTTCATTATAGACCTATTGCTGGAAATAACACTCTCTTCGACTGAATTTTCAGGAATTGATCTCCTACCAGGGGGTCCACTAAGCGACTTAGAATACGCAGATGACATAGTCCTGTTTGGTGAAGACGCTGACAAAATGCAGAGTCTTCTGTTAGAACTGAGTAATAATGCCAGGATGTTCGGGATGTGTTTCTCCCCATCTAAATGTAAATTGTTACTCCAGGACTGGCCTGCGTCAACACCTGAACTAAGGATAGGGAGTGAAGTGCTTGAAGTCACTAACTTCTAGTCTGAGCCATGTTGGCAGATGCAGACTACCTGGTTGGGGTCCGCGTGACTAACGTAACCAATGGTTGGAGACTCTAGGTGACATGGCTCAGAATCGATCACAATGGCGTAGGTGTATACACTCTTTGTCTTCCCTTAAACCTTAAGAGTAAAATTGCTTCATAACGTTCTTTCTTCCTATACTATATCCTTATATACAACCTATCTTTTATATACTACTACCATTAAATTAACTATTTCTATGAATCCGGTGTTCATCTTTTTGTGCTAATGAGGTGTGGCAACTTGGACCGATGCATATATGTGCCTGGTCCTACGTTGAGGCTGACTGACTGACTGATTCATATGCTGAGGTCACTGTTCACGAAAATGACAGATATCAATGGGACAATATAACACAAGTAGGTCCAAACAAGCAAATAAGGAAACTACTAACCGTCTATCTTCACTTTTCTTTTCGTCACATGGTTTTGACTTGGATAAGGATGCTCTAAGAAAATGTTTTTTATAAACATGAAAACTTACTCTTTAGCATCGGATAACAATAATTCTAAGTCTTTAATCATAGCCAAGGCTTCAACATCATCTACGCAATTATTTTTATCATTGATATCGCTATTATTACGGGATTCCTCTTCCAGTTCATCAGGATGAACGAATTTGTTACGAATCCCGTCCTTTTTATCAGTATCACCGCATGGTTCTACATTTTCAGATTCTAAATTTAATCGCTGGACGGAAAATAAACAAGACATTAATGAGGGTGAGAAAACCGAATACCTCATCGTTTGGATCTTTATTTGGCATACACAACGCAGGTAAAAGTCGCTTTCTTAATTCCAGTTTGTTTTTGACAACATCTACCTCTGAATCTTTCTTGTTGGATGACAATGTTAGTGCCTTCTTTTTAATAAGTTTCTCCTTCTTTGGAAGCATTTTCTCAACTAGACGTAAAATACTGGCTATTAATGGGTCCTGTGGACAAGGAAACATAAGTATTGAAGGTAATCTAACAAATGTCCTTACTGTAAACTCCGCGCCTTTCCTTTCCAAAGCACTTTTGAATTTTTCAAACGTTGGATTTTTCTTAGCCAAATGAATAACAAATTCAGCTGTGAAAGAGTTGATGTGATCAAATAAATCCAAACAACCAACTTACCCAGGACTTTATCATCTAAACCCAAGTGATTTGTTAATTCTGTGCAAACTTTTGAAACTAAAGAGAAGTATTCCAGTTGGCGAAAACCAGAATCGTCTGATTCGACAACCATGATGGCGGTTGAATAACTAGACTCTGAAGTAGAAGTAGGAAATCCACTTGATAAAATCTGGGATAAAACTAAGGTAATCTGCACTAGTCACAGAGCTTAAACAAATATGAAGAGATCTTACTAGGTCTTTGACTCGCCAGTCTAAATATGTGACCCCATGCAAGATAAACATTACTTTTTAAAGCATAAAATTGGGCTACATTAACTCCTTACTACCTAATAGGGTTGTGGACTAGATCATTTATGCAATGATTAAATCTAACACAAAAATTACCTATATAGTAGTAAGAGATCATCAAAAATCCCTTAGTAGCCAATAAACTACATATAAACTGATAATTTTTTCCTAGGTAAGGTAGCTTTGACCTAACTGAAGAGATACATGGTTAGTCTAATGAGCCCCCAAATGCCATGGTACGGCCGAGAGTGGGGAGAGTCCGCTTTCCCTCTCGAAATGCTCTCACATGGCCACGCGAATATATAGCCTCTGCCAGGGAAGTCCTACTCACTGCCTTCTCGTGCCATCAATGTTGTTTACGAAATTGAAAGGACGAAAAGCGAATGTCCGGCGCTTTAACCGGGTTGGTGGACACGGAAAGTCACCTAAAGGAGTTGGAAAACCCTGATTCCAAACCAATGGTGCACATGGGTTACAGTATCCTGATGGAACAAATGGCGTATGAACCTATTGTTGGTCACCGGCTACCATGGGAATGCATCTCCTCACGATGCTCCACTGCCTTGTGGATCAGACCTTTAGGTCAAAGGCTCTGGGTGTGGCCCCTAAGAAAACCACCTGCTTCAGTCTGGGCACCTGGGCAGTATCACAGCCCTCACACAAATCGAATGAGATTGAGGCGCATATTTATCTGGTGCTTCTTTTGTACCAATATTTATGTGTTTAAATAAAATAAATAATAGTCTGAAGGGGATTTGTGGAGATTTCAGTATATTTCAAAGTTGAAATCATGAGTCAATTG
>NC_031495.1:57564541-57574964 GCF_000237925.1 Schistosoma mansoni
GGAACGGACTGCCGAGGTTCTCTTGCTACTGACATTTCGACCTTGGTTTGTTACACAGAGGCTAATATAGTCTGTTTCGATACTCATTGTCAGAGGGTCTTTTTTGTTTTGTGCTTGAAACATCTGTTTGAGTTGGATTTTCTCAGTGCAATTCACTGGTTCAGATGTTTGTCGGGATCGGCATTTTTTTCTTCATTTATACCTTTTTGTGGTTTGAGTCTAGTCTCTTCATATCAGCCTCGATCTGGAGAGCGAGTATTTATTTATTGACTATAAAATATGTAGAGCTGTCTCATAAGTTATATCTCTTGTAATATTTCATTAGACCATGATTTCAACTTTGAAATAATAGTCTAATGAAATATTACAAGAGATATAACTTATCAGACAGCTCTACATATTTTATAGTCAATAAATAAATACTCGCTCTCCAGATCGAGGCTGATATGAAGAGACTTTTCCTAATTTAAAAACGGTATAAATGAAGAAAAAAATGTCGATCCCCACTAAAATTAGGATAAGTGAATTGGACCGAAAAAATCCCACACAAACAGTTGTTTCAAGCACATAACAACAAAGACCCTCCCAAAATGAGTATCGAAACAGACTATATTAGCCTCTGTGTAACAAACCAAGGTCGAAATGTCAGTAGCAAGAGAACCTCGGCAGTCAAATCAGACCATGTTTGTTGAGTCTGGTTATCAGGGAAATAAAGTGGAAAATGACCAGTGACCTCTGTCACCGGTATAAACTAATTCGGATTTCGTTTACTTCATGTAACCGACAAGTAAGCTGACGCCTAGTTTTAGTTTGAAAAAAATTCCTGGACCTTGGTTCGATTTTACCTTGCAATTTTTGAAAATAAACAGTTGAATTCTACATTGCGCTTAAGACATCAACAGTTCCAGTAAAGTTGTGAACAAAATCACTTCACTTCGGATTTCGAGCCCGAAAATAGAAAATTGTGATCTTTTTTTAAAAAAACAGTTATGCATTTCCCCATCTTTACGATCGTTCGGTTTAGTCGGACAGCGCACAAACGACTGTCTACTGGGATCCAGTCCAAACGAGCTAGTTCTGCCCTAGAACTCAATGTTATAACTACGCCATCGAAGCCACGGAAAACAGCATCAGGGCTTTCAGATACACGAAGCGTGAATCAAGTTGGTTCTTTATTTTGACATGGTGAGGTCAAATGAATGGCGCTACTCGGATCCTGTATGCGCGTTTCGGAGACGTAGCACACATCGATGGTGCGAGATTCCAAAGTCCTAGCTAAGGAAGCCTGTTGTCCTATTTGAAAATGTTCGGACGTTAAAAGTTCCTATATGTAGTTTAGAGCGTGGTTTCAAGAGACCAGGAATAACGTTCCGCTTACTCCAATCGTTCGCCCTAGCGGTGCGAGGTGATAAAGGGACGTGAGAAGGGTTAGTCGTGGAGATAAGAGTTATTCGGGGGTGTAGAAAGGATTTGAATGTGACCAACTTCGTCTCGTGTGCTGTTACAGGTATGAGAGCTAATATCACTTTCCGGCTCCCCATACCGTGGAAAGGTATTTCTTTAGGGACCTGAAAAGGAAGTTAAATTAATGCTGGTCTTAACGACCTGAGAGCGTGACCGCAGAGTCCAAGAGACAACTGATCGAGGCCCGTCACGCATGGCCTTTTTGTGGGGGGTTTTTGACGTGTTAACTCCGTTCTTCAAAGGGCCTTACCGCCGGAGGCGCAATCACCATAAAAAGAAGAGAGCAGCTGACAAGTCCTAGTTAAACTTGGCGGCTATCAGCAGAATTTCTGGGGTTGCAAACTGTCTGGAATCCAGTTTATTTACAACCAAAATGCATTTTTATTTTATGACTGAAGCTTGGTGAAGTTCAGTGGAGACTGGTCCAAAACGTTTGCTGACAATGTGAAACCACTTAGTCCCTAGAAATACATGGCCACTATACATCGGGTAAAGAACAAGAAGGAAGGTGGATCGAGTTTCTCCTCCAAGACCATTCATAAGATACGATCCCACTGAAATGTTGGTTCAAATTATCTGGAACATTCGTCCATATTAGTAAAAATTATGACGGGCAGTAAACTTTAAGATATCTGTATGCTACAAAGATTGGCATAATCACCCACGACACAACCTTCAAATGGCTGCCTTTGCCTTGTCCTTGCAATAATGAATCAAGTAGAGCAAACGTTGACTGTCATTACTGACTCTAGATGCGACATAGGTCTCAAACTGTCTTACGAACTTCCAGTACTCTTTTGATTATTCATCAAAATAGCTTAATTCGACCTTCGGTAATTCTACACCTACCACAGGAACTATAGGCATTACACTCTGTTCTGATACCTCAAGTCTTTGCTTCTTATCTAAACTAAGACTTTTTACTTCATCTGTCATTGAATCACAACTAGACACTATCATAATAATTATACTCGGTCGGACAACAGCAGAATGTGAATGTTTTTGAACTTCCACAGCTACACTTCACAGTTAGGCATCAAAATAGAATAAACTGAAAGGTGATAAACTCCTCATCTGAAAAATAATCGAACATCTGCTCTATGTTACAAGGAATACATATCTGTGAGAATTGTCAAATGTTGATTTATTCCGAGACTTTGAGAAACTCGGAAGACAGTGTCAGGAATTCCTGGTACTATTCTTGGTACTACTCACAAAAGAGCAACATGGGAGTTTATTTTTCGTACAGAACATATACGGGTGTTGAGCTCCCAATCGTAACCCTGATGCTTAGGTGTCCAGAATACACGACTGTATGTATTAAGCCACCTCGGAAAGACTCTGTTATCAGGGAACAATCTGTGCAAGCCGAAACATCCCAGTCTCCCGATTTTGAGGAAGGTACAATAGAAAACTTTGGGGAAATGGCGCAAAAACCCCAAAATCTGGAGACTGGGATGTCTTTGGATGCAATAACTCTTGCTTAAATCCGAAATAAGAAAACCCCGCTACTTACGTGGCGGTTTTTGTCTAGCCAGAAAGTACTTTGTGTACTAGGGGAGCATGTGGAGTTATGTAAGCGAAAGCTGGAAAAGTGAAGAACAAGAGGGGAGTCAACGACCCAGTAAGTGTACACAATGCACTCATACCTATTGACATAACCAGTCGACAACAGTCAGAAATAACACAATCTTCAGACAAGGACAATCTTGGAATCGACACTAAAAACATATATATCAAAAGCCTGTGCTTACAGTGCTATTGTAGACGTAGCGCTACTTTCGAAGTTTTGCTGTATGAATTCAAATTTCAGATTTACCCTGGGTGAATAAAATATCTGTATTCACTCGACTCTAATATGTTTCCGCTAGTGACTATTCTTCTCGTGAGCAAATCAACTGAAAGTACAGACATCACTTCTTTCAGCTGTAGCTTCAGATTTGTGGACGGAAATACGGAACTATTCGTTTGCTTGGGTACGTGTCTGAGATGTAGGAGAGAGATCTTAGTCACTAGAAAGCATTATTGTATTTTTTGCCCAGAAAAACCCGAAGGACAAAAAATGGTTAATAGCTGTGATCGAGGAATAACACCTAAAGTAGTTTCTCCCAGTACTTTAGGAATAGAGATGATGGTTAATATATAAGTAATTTGCAAATGATTTTTGTCTTTACTCAAGTTTTCCATGATTTCATTTAGTCTATATGACCACAGTCGTAGACCATAAAGTTTTCTTAAGTTTGACCCTACTTTTTATCATAAGGCGTTGCAGCGTTGTTCACTAGAGTGCAGGATAGATCTGTGACATCACAAAATCAACGACTAGCAAGTACTCTATGAGGCAGGCTACGAAGTGTCATCCAAGGAGTTACGTTTTCGAGGATTGAACAAGGTGGTTACAGGGCACAAAAGGAAAGTCTTCGCAAAACAGTTTTATACATCGCCTCCGAAGTAAAATTCACACAAACCTTGCTATTCTACACCCAGCGCATTTCCAGGCCTATGTTATTAACATTATACCTGATGGTTTTATTACTGTCATATTATGCCACAACCTTGCCTGGAACCCTCCTAAGGTTACTACAGGTCGTAACTCTGGACAACGTAGGAAGACTGAGCATGAGGTTAGCAACCCCATCCCGTATAAAACAACCTCTCAAAAAACTCTGATCAGGAAAAGCCATTTAAGCTTTGTTCTGGGAGTTGAAAGACCCTCATCTAGAAGAGTTGTGGCTCCTCATAGTGAGGGCCAAGATCCTTCAGAAATCTCGAAGCCGATACCCTTGAGGATACGACTAGTATTCTAACTTTACAATTAGCTACCAATAGCACCTTCTATAATCGAAACCTTCTTGGACAATGGAAATCAGAAGTCAGACGAGAAGAGGTAGGAAAAATATATTTGATGCGTTATCAATATATCGAGGAACGTTTATTCTAAGCTGACTAGTGAACGTAGGAGCAGTGTCCCACGCCGAGTTGAAACGTGATCTGGTACGGATGCATGACCGAAAGCCTTCAGTTAAACAAGTCCACTTAAACAACGTGGTCAGCATCCAATGTCGAACACTTAATGAGCTATTGATTTTGGGGAATTATTTACAGCTACAGATCACTCCCCCCTAGTGAGGTAGTGATGATTCCAAGATGTGACCAGCCAGAAGTTTAAACCCAACGAGTTTGTCGTCGGTAAACACTCTTCTGATAGCTTGCTTCGTTTAGCAGCGTCTGGTCATCTTTCCTTACACTAAGGGACCGTAATGTACAACTTATCAATAAAGAAATAAAGTACAATGAAAATTTCGGTTCCTTGTGAAACTTCGTCGTTCTTTTCCAGCCGTCCTGGAAAAGAGAAAAAAATAGAACGTGTGAGTGCATGTCGAAAATACACTCGTACTTGCGTAAGGACACAAGATGAGCGGGAAAAAAATAAATAAACTAATACACTTGCAAACAGCGTAAAAGCGATCGGAAAAAAATGGGTTTTTTTTGGTTTTTTTATAAATAAAAAAAATACAAATGCGCTCAAAAAAAATAATAATGTTTTGCTTTTTTGAAATAAGTAAAAAAAATGAGCATATTAAAAAATTATTTTTTATAATAAATAATGGAAAGGGGATTCGAGATTAAGTTTGTGTCCTACGTGCAATAATCGTTAAGATGTTCTGGAAATCTTACTCTCCATCCAGAACGCGTTGCTTTAGGTTTATTTTCCGATGATGACGAAGTGTCAAAGTGTGTGTCGGCTGTCGTATGGTGTACTACAAGTGTAGGGGCCGTATCGTTCGATTGTACCGGAGGAAATTCGATGTAGCCAGGGTTTCCTTCTAAGTACGCTGCTTTGAGTCGATCGATACTGATGCTATCGTTCGTGCCGTTCTTATCGACTACATAGTACTTAGGTTCACGTTGAAGAACTTTGAAGGGTCCTTCGTATGCTGATTCGAGGGGTCGTCGATGAGAGTCTCGACGAACGAAGACGTGTGTACTATGTCGTAATTCAGGTTGGACGAAAACATCAGTTGATTGAGGTCGAGTGTGAGCAGGTTTAACTGAACGCATAGCGTTTGTAAGCCTACTCGTGTAAGAGTTTAGATCCATGTTCAATGAAGAAGCTGAAGGATCCACGAAATCTCCTGGGAGTCGGAGTGTCGTTCCGTAAACGAGTTGAGATGCATTGTATCCAGTGTCAGCTTTCACTGCATTGCGGATACCTAGCAAGACTAGTGGAAGAGCGTCTGTCCACTGTGAAACGTTTGCGGCTGATAATAAAGCTTTAAGTTGTCGATGAAAACGTTCTACCAACCCGTTTGCTTGTGGGTGGTAGGCGGTCGTTCGGAAGCGCGTGATTCCTAATAGTGTGGTCAGACAACGGATAAGTCCAGATTCGAACTGGCGTCCGCGGTCTGTAGTGATGGTTGAAGGGCAGCCGAAATTTGCTACCCATCGTTCGACGAAAGCGCGGGCCACAGTTTCAGCAGTAATGTCCTTAATCGGTACTGCTTCTGGCCATCGAGTGAAACGGTCTACGCATGTTAGGAGATATGAGTATCCATGCGAGTCGGGTAATGGTCCTACCAAATCTAGATGGACGTGATCGAAACGAGTGTCAGGGGTTTTGAAAGAGCCTAAGGGACATTTGTTGTGTTTTATGACCTTAGATTTCTGACAGCTTACACAGGAGCGTGCCCACTCCCTCACGTCTTTATTCATGCCAGGCCAGCAGAACCGTTCTGCTATAAGCTTGATGGATGCACGCACACCTGGATGAGAAAGATTGTGCAACGTGTTGAAGACGTTGCGTCGCCAATGTTTTGGTAAGATGGGACGATCCCTACCTGTAGATGTGTCACAAAGTAAGGTTTCCTTACTTGTTCCCATCTGTTTAATACGTAGTTTAAGAGTTGTCGAGGATAACTCATGCTGAAGATCAATGTCTTCTTTTTGAAGCTGAGCGAGTTTAAGGTCGATTCCCTGGAAACTGTTTAAGGAACTTATTCGAGATAAAGCGTCTGCGACTACATTGTTTGTTCCAGAAATGTGTTGTATATCTGAAGTAAACTGCGAAATATAGTCAACTTGTCGAGACTCTCGCGGTACTTGTCTGAAGATGAACTTAAAAAGAAGGTAAGAGGTTTATGATCGCTAAAAAGCGTGGATTCTCTTCTTTCGATGGAATACTGGAAATGCCGTACAGCACAATACATAGCTAGGAGTTCCCTACAGAATGTGCTGTTTCTAGATCCCGCGTCTAGCAACCGTCTCGAGAAAAATCCTAAAGGTTGCCACGAGTTGTAAACCCATTGTTGCAAGACTCTTTCTTGCCTTAAGGTAACCCTCGTGCTATTGATAGAAGAAACCAGAGAAGTAGTGAATAGGTCTTTATTTCGATCTTCGCGCAGTCACAGTGGAGCGTGGGATTATCTGTTCAGACAAACAAAGGCTCTCAACATTCCATATAAGATAATAGGGAATATAACGCTTACAAAAGGTAAGGAAGTGAATGAATACTTGAACAATACTGTTTTAGCATATGCTTGGCTGTTTGGGGTCAACTCTTAACCAACCAACCTGAGCTGTTACATTAGCTTCCCTCTAGAATCGACTTCCGTAGGAACGTCGGTTCAATTAACCTATCTATCGAAAACACCTTAGTTCTATTTCTCATCCCAAGGCGAAATTATCAACTCGCTCACTATTTGACTTACAATCAGTTACGACTAACGCTTTCAACGATAGTCCATGGATGTCTCTTCATTTACTAGCTTGTCATCTTATTTTGTAGCAAGTGATCTTTTCTACAACTATCGCTGACGGTTTGCTGAGTGCTTTCAAGAGAAAGTGTGAGAATGTGGAATAAGAATATCTGAGGAAGTGCCGCGAGCGGGCTACCCAACACCATGTTGATGAGGTACGATTTTTCCATGCTCAGACCGGCTACCAGGTGTTTACTCACCTGCCTCTTGAGTCGCCCTCAAGTAAAAAGTAAAGAAGAGTCTACTTCAAAGGTAATGGTGAAAATCAAGCAAACCTGAAGAACTGCTCCACTGCCTGCATAAAATAGTAAGATACAAAATGGAAATACATAAATGCAGTTGATAATTGTTCGGTTCATGTAAGTGCTTGGCCTCCAGAACGGATTGGTATTCTGGAAGGAAATAGACATAGTGTAGATATCTTGTGCACGAAGAACCATGAAAACAAAAAAAACTCTTTTGTAATGCATATATGTAAAAGGGTGAACTTGCTAGAAGTTGGACTCTTTAACAAAATCGATCAAATGCATGACCTTGAGCCAGTGATGACCGCCTTTTACAACTAGGTGCGTAACCAAGGGTGCATCAGAGTAATCCACAAAACGGAAACGAATATACGGTTAAGAAGCAAAAAAAATTGTGTGGAGTATGCGGATCAAGTACAGTTGTGTCAAATACCCTTTTCTGGTTTGATTTAGGTATGCATGATATATTGAAGCAATATTTCGTCAATTCATCCAAGTAACGAATTGGTTTGCACCTCAGAAGTGTCCTATTACTCATTAGTATTATGAATGATTAGTCGATAAAAGGAAAAATTGCAGTCATTCCCCCGTGGTTTGATGTGGTCTAATGGCTAGGCGCACGGTCCAGCATTCAGGAGGGCAGAGGTTCGAGTGCGTGGGGCCTGCGTTTTTGTTCACCAAAACCCCCTTCAATACGACGTTTGTTGGCCATAAGTTGCTCAGATATGAGAGAAAGATAACAAGAGGACGGATTGATATGTCAAAGTGCCATATTGGAACAGTACAAGTTCTTTGTTTGTATTAATAATAATACTATAGAAAAAAACTACAAGTTCGGTAGATTTCCATTTTACGTTATAATTAAACCAACGAGAAAAAAAAGTGTATATATAAGCTATTGACACAACATGTCTTTTTTATAACGCTAGTGTTAAGTTCCAGGTTTTTGTATGGGCCACTAATAATAATTGGTTTAACGTTAACATAGCCACGATAGTCATATCGTCAGTTCAATGTTATGATTACTTAACAGTTCCTTTATAAGTTGTGTTTAAAATTAGGTATGTGGAATCAACGCGGCTAAGATAGCAACCTTACAGTAACGCACTGTACTATATCTTCACGGTTATTGATTCTTAAATGTCAGAAATTTAAAAAAAAATCTGAATATTGCCAATAAAGATGGGTTATATGATCACACTAAAAAGCATGCTGCAGGAAAACTGGTTAAGTCATTACGTAAGTTTCCTAAACATGAAAAAAAATGAGAACTTTAATAAGTACTTGACCATGGTTTAATCCAAAATGTTGTGTCTAAAAAAAAACACTTAGTAATAGTAGTATTAATCGTATCAAGCTACTAAACATATCTTCGACCGAAAACTTTTAGAATTAGTTCATATGGTATATATGTATAGCCAGTCTACGTGAAAAATGTATACAGATATATAAGAAGTACAACCAACATAGTTAATTAACCAGAAAAAGAAATTATAAAACTCGCCTGGGTTGCTTTTTGAATTCGTTGTATTTGCCAGTGTTAGTTGTATGAGTTTGATTAAAAACCCTCAGCCATCGTTTCGGAATACCTAGCTTATGTGTCCAGTATTTAAAAAAAATATTTAACATAACACTTATATATCAAAGGTAAAAGGTCTGGGGAGTTGTATGTGAGGCTGAATGAGGGAAAAAAATTATTTTTAAGTAGATGCAGGGTCTGATTAGCTACGTGGTAAGATTTTATTCTGCAGCCGAAACTGTCAACATCCTTGACTGACTAATCGGATGTGCCCAGCAAACCGTTTTAGTCATTTGTAAAGATTTATCATCTTTACATTTCGATTCCGTAATGGATTTGTCAGTTAAACGATCTAACAACACGTATGGTGGTTCATGATCTAGATAAGCCGGCTCTAGCCTATCAATACTTACTGTGTCGATGTTTCCATGTTTTTCTATCACGAAATATTTAGATTTTCTTGAGACGACTTTGAAAGGACCTTCAAATGGAGGACTGAGTGGTGCTTTTATTTTGTCACATCTTATCCAGACGTGCGTGCAATTGCTTAGGTCTTTAGGTGTATATACGGCGCGCGATTGTTCACGAGTATTAATCGGCTTAAGTTTAGACATGTGGTCCCGTAGTTGATCTACATAATTTTCTAAATTAAGTTTTTGACTGTTAGTATTAGGGTTAATAAATTCACCTGATAGTCTCAGTGTTGTTCCGAAAACCAGTTCCACAGCTGAACACTGTGCGTCAGTTTTGACAGATGTTCGTATTCCCAACATAACTAACGGTAGGAATTCTGTCCACTGATTCGGGTTTGAGTGAGATATAAGAGCGGTTTTTAGCTGACGGTGAAAACGTTCTACCATCCCATTGGCCTGAGGATGATATGCAGTGCAGCGTATCCTATTGGAGCCTAGAAGTTTAGCCAAGTTATTAAATAGTTCGGATTCGAATTGCGCTCCTCTATCCGTCGTTATTGTTATGGGTGTACCAAAAATTGTTGCCCAGTTCTGCATGAAAACTTTGGCTACTGTTTCCGCTGTGATGTCCGCTATCGGGATGGCTATAGGGAATCTGGTAAATCGATCTATGCATGTAAAAAGATAATTAAAACCGTTTGAACGTGGTAAAGGACCTACCAAGTCGATATGTACATGGGAAAAACGTGCATCTGGTTGCGAGAAAACACCTATGGATGGATTTGTGTGACGATTTATCTTTGATTGTTGACATTCTGAACACTCTCTAACCCATTTGTGTACATCCTTCTGTAAATTCGGCCATATATATCTGGCATTGATTAGTTTTGTTGAAGCTTTTGCGCCAGGATGAGACAAAGAATGAAAGTTATTATATATCAACTTTCGCATACTTTTGGGAACGAAAGGTCGCGGCATTGCCTTGATCGTGTCACAGTAGATTAGAATACCATCGACAGGTGATGG
>NC_031495.1:57575164-57578572 GCF_000237925.1 Schistosoma mansoni
TGTTTATTCCATGTTCATCCAGTCTTTTTAACACTGTTTTTACATGCTGTTCGTGTGATTGCAAATCGGGGCTGGCAATTAACAAGTCGTCTATATACCCCTGCGCAAATGGCATATCTCGAAGTAGATTGTCTATGAATCTTTGAAATGTCTGTGCCGCATTTCTCAGGCCGAATGGCATGCGTATAAACTCGAATAAGCCAAAGGGTGTTGTAATAGCTGTCTTGGGGATATCTTCATCCGCCACTGGGATATTGTGATATGCCCTGACTAAGTCAATTTTAGTGAATATGTTCATACCCTGTAAACCGTTTGTGAAATCTTGGATATGCGGTATTGGGTACCTATCTGGTACGGTTTGACGGTTGAGGGCTCTGTAATCCCCGTACGGTCGCCAGTCACCTTCATTCTTCTTTGGGACCATATGCAAAGGGGATGCCCATTGACTATCAGAGGGACGGATAATACCCAGTTGTAGCATATAATCAAACTCGGCCCTAGCGATTTTGAGCTAATCTGGTGCTAGTCTCCTAGGTTTTGCAAAAACCGGTGCACCTTCGGTTTTGATAGTGTGACTTACTTTTAGTTTGTCTGTGGGTTTGGTTTAGTTAAGTTTGGAAATTCCGCGAGTATATCTTGGAATTTCGCTGTTGTTACTGGAGGAGTTTGAATCAAGTTAAGAGAGCTGATGTGACTTTCTTTGCCTTTTGTGTAATACGAAGTTTCTTTTAGTGTTAATCGCCGTTTCTTGGTGTCAACTAGAAATTCGTATCTCTCTAGAAAGTCCATCCCCAGTATTGCCAGATCTAAGTCGGCTACCGTGAAAACCCAAGGGAATTGCCTCCTGAACCCCAAATCTAGGGTTAAGTTTTTCTGCCCAAATGTCGAAATTTTAGTTTTATTTGCAGCTTGAAGTGTAATTGATGATGTTTCTCGACTAATCTCAGTTTTATTTTGAGGGATGATGCTAAGAGCAGCGCCAGTATCCACCAAGAAATTCAAGCCAGAGTTTCTGTCTCTAACATAAAACAAGCGACTGTTTAGGCGCCCCTCCTCAGTCGTCGCGACCTGGGGAGGGGTTACTCGTTTCCCGCTATCTTTAGAATTATGCTTAGGCCAGGCGCATGGTTGCATGCACTTGGTTGAGTTGACACCAAACTTCAGTAACATTAAACTATACTGCCGACCTTTGAACGAATCTTAAATGACCTTGAGAAATATTAGCCAATCAGAAGACAGTTAGTGTACAGTAAAAATATATACAAAACCAAAGAATTGAAGTGAAAACACTTCTTTTACATGGGTCGAAAACTTCTCAAGGTCAGATATAGGTTCAGAAGTTCTAAAATCATATTGCATACGGTACAGGAACACATCCATATGGCTCCATAGTAGTCGACCTCTGAAACCATGATAAGGTCTCAAAAATTCTTTTAGCCCCGACCACATAGCTTCAATAATGTTAGTATATTGGTATGGTTTACGGGTTAGGGTTAGAGTTAAGGTTTAGGTGTAGGGTTTAGGGTTATGGGTGAGACTATAAGTTATGGACAACCTTTGGGCGACGCTAGAGTGACCCTGAGAGTGTCAACATAATAACTAGGACCAAATGAGGGTTATAAACCTGTGTGAAGAATTCAAATTATGATTTACAGTTCATGATTAAGGCTAGGAATCATACTTAGGGTTTTCATCACGAACTGACATCAGCTATAATGCCAAAACTCTATTTATCCAAATGGATAATTGAATTTCGCGCCAAAATCTTATGATCACTTCTATTGTAGAGGCTAAATTATCACGTCTTCCCTAAAATCCGCTGTAAACCGACCGTACGTAAGTATCAGGTGCCGAACTTAGCGCCGTGACCTTGAAAACCCGCGAAAGCTTCTGATTGGCTCGGCAGTATAGTTTAATCCTACCCAAACTTCCAGTGGTACCAACAAAACTGCCCAGGTTGTCTGGACATTTGTGACCTGTTTTGTGACTTGGATCGTGGTCGTTGTGGTGACTTGCTCCTGTTTCTATGACCCATTTGCATTCTGGTGACAGCCTCAGTGAGACTCTTAACACTCGCAATGAGTCCTTCTATGACGGGGTCTTTTGCTGATTCTACTTTTTGTGTGTGATTTATTGTGCCTGGTCCAGTTGGAGGACCTCTCTCCATTATTCTGTCGGCTATACGCGCTAAATGAGATAATGAGGTTTCAGGATCTTGTGCATCCAAACAGTGTTGGACGTAGCATGGGAGAGCTTGTATCCATCCTTGTTTTAGGACTGCTTCACCCACTGTGTTATCACCCATCAACACTTGGAGGTGACGCAAAAACTGTGACGGCGACCGGTCACCTAGTGTTTCACCTTGAAAAAGTCTTTGGATTCTTTGACTATCTGATAATGATAAACGGTTCATTATCTCTCGTCTTAAGATGGTGTATGGTTGTGGTGATGGTGGATCTAAAATCAAGTCACGGACTTCTTTGGCGATTGAAGGAGGAAGGATAGAACACAAGTCTCTATAGCGAATCCCTTCAGATTTGATGTTGTGTCTCGTGAAATAATGCTCTAGTTGAGCAAACCACAACTCAGGATCACTACGATCAAATTCTGGAAGTCGGGATTTCGTAGTCATAACAGTGTCTATTTCCACTGGTAACAAATCCTCCAGATTATGGGTTTCTATTGAGTCCGACATGAGGTATGTGACATATATAGCAATAAAGTTAGCACGAAAAACGGTTACTATAACACGAATAACTTAGGATAATACGGAATAAACTAGTTATATACTCAACTTAGTTTACGGATAATCAGGTCTACTTTTACGATTAGGTAAAAAAAAGTTAATAACAGAAATGAGGTTAAATTTGTGTTCAAAAAGGGCTCACCACTTTCGTGCCTATAGGTAACCCTCGTGCTATTGATAGAAGAAACCAGAGAAGTAGTGAATAGGTCTTTATTTCGATCTTCGCGCAGTCACAGTCGAGCGTGGGACTATCTGTTCAGACAAACAAAGGCTCTCAACATTCCATATAAGATAATAGGGAATATAACGCTTACAAAAGGTAAGGAAGTGAATGAATACTTGAACAATACTGTTTTAGCATATGCTTGGTTGTTTGGGGTCAACTCTTAACCAACCAACCTGAGCTGTTACAAAGTAGCCTCGGGTTATTTTGATGGTGAGTCGTGTGACTGTCAAAGGCTCTATTCTAGGAAGTTCAAGCTTCTTGTTTTATTCTCCCCAGAGCATCCTGTCTTTTTTGTCCTGCAAACTGAGAGAAAGAACAGGGTTGTCTTTAAAGTTCATTATTATGAGAGAGTCATTACGAACTGTTTGAAAAGTGTTTATAAGTGGTAAAAAGAGTTTTTTCAACAATTTATTGGGATCCTAACGTGGAAAAATCA
>NC_031495.1:57578772-57655749 GCF_000237925.1 Schistosoma mansoni
CTCTTAACCAACCAACCTGAGCTGTTACAACTCCGATTGCTGAGTCGGATGCGTCTACTGCGATACTAATGGGCTCTTGAGTGTCCTGATGCGCAAGCAGAGTTGCCTTAGCGATGTGTTCCTTAACTGTGGAGAATGCTTTACGGTCTGTGTCGTTTAAACTAATTGATTTTGCATTTCCACGAAGTTGGTCGGTTAACGGTTTCATAAGAGATGCGCATTTAGGTATGAACCGTCTGTAGAAACTTACAAGGCCGTTAAAAGTTCGCAACTGCTTAATCGTGGTCGGTTCTGGGTAATCCAGAATGGCCGCCACTTTGCTTCTAAGGGGTCAGATGCCTTGAGCATCAATAGTGTGTCCTAAGAAGTCTAAGGAGTTGGTTCCGATTTGGCATTTCTGAATGTTAACAGTAATGCCGTGCCTTCGGAGTTGATCGAAAACAATGTCCAGATGCTGGAGATGTGATTCTCTGTTCGGACTTGCTATTCGACAGTCATCAACATACGCATGTATGAAGTCGAGTCCTCGGAAGATGTCATCTATGAATCTTTGGAAGGTTTGAGCCGCATTTCTTAGGACGAAAGGCATTCGTGAAAATTCGTAGAGGCCGAAAGGAGTTATAATAATAATTTATTCTCAAACAACAGTTTGTTACATGAGGCATGCCGGTTTACAGGCAAGATCAAATTGTTACAGAAGTTACAATTCTCAATGTTGAAAATTACTTGATGTTTTATAAGATATGAATGTAAATGGATTTCGTAAGAAACATGTCAATACCACACTTGGCGCACTTTATGGAGGTAGCGTTGCAACATACAACCGGTGGTCGAGAATAGATACATGCGAAGTTGGGGGCTTTTAGAAGTTTCGAACTTATATCCCTCCAGAATATCGGAAGCTTTAATAACGGTGTAGGACGAAGTCACCCGTGCCATATCTGTTTTCGGTGGAGCATCTGCAGGAGGCTGAAAAAGGTGTAAGAAAAAGGAAGGACGAAAAGCGGAGCACACAATATTCATGGAGGGATAGTTAAGGTATAACCGTTTAGTCTATTTGTCTGTTACTGAAGTACTTATTAGGTAAGAGCATACTAATGTGTTAAAGAAAAATAAGTGTGGGCAAGGTATGAGTGGATAAGGAACTGTATAAATGAAGGTAGTTCAGAAGGAAGTATGGAATTGTGTAATTATAAAATAAAGTGCTGAAAACAGTATTCCGATACAAATGACTGTCTCCCTTTACTTTAGAAGCTGTTTGAACTCTCTTTTTTCTTGTTTTTAGATTTTATAGGGTATAGAGTGGGCTTCGTTTTTAGCCAATTGTCTAGTCTGCTTGTAATAGGATTACTCGGTAGGAAGTGGAACCAATTCAGCTTTTTTTAACATGATTTAAAGTGGTATTTTGCATGAATAATTTCGCATCATTACCTTTGGTCCGTGACGTCCCACTAGACATAAGGAGCCGTAATTAATATGTTCTGCCCCACAGACACTGGTGGATTGAAGTTATCTCCCCACCATCATGTTTGCTGATCAGTAACGCCACCCTCCCTCCTTTTATGATGTTAGGCTCTCTTACTTTTGTGGTCGGTATGAATATTGCTTTAATCAAGGACCATATTTGGAATACACTGTCTCTACAAGTTCCATGTTACAAGCAAATCAGATGGTAATAGCATTTGTATTATGGGTTAGATATCCATTTAATATATCGTACCACTATGAAGATAACTAATGGTAAAGGTTATAAGAGACAAGTCAGATTATATGTGGTTAAGAGATGGTAAGGGCTAATAGCAAACCAGAGGATATGAAAGAGAATATTGTAAAATTTTCAGGGTAAGAAAAATAGAACATTGAACAACTCACAAGAATTTAGGACATATGAGCTTCTTTTGATCGGCCTTAGTTGGTCAGGATCCATAAGATTAGTGAGTTATCTGTCTACTTGTAGTAAGAAAAATAGAAGAACATGACACGTAGGAAGAATAATTTGGTTTTAACCATTAGAGAGATTCGGAAACTGAAAATGAGGGTTAGGAGCGGAAGGCCATGGTTAATAATCAATAAATAGTGGGGAAGGATAAAGCATGTTTTCTTTAATTTTGCTATATTCATACTAACGACAATGGGGTTCGTTATATTCTTGTTCCGTCTATATATTGGGCGGTCTATAATAAGGTGCCTCATTGGTAAGCAGGAGTTCAAGGAATAGTTGGTGAATTTCTTTAGAGTTTAGTAACAGGGTTATTAGCCTTTTAAATTTGGTAAAGGTGTCACAGTTACGGATAGGTATTGGCAACCTGTTCCACAATAAACTATACCGATCTGTAAAAAACCTACAACGCATTTGTTTTTGGTGTTTTACGGTAAATAGTGTATATGCATTGTTTCTTAGTCTATAGGCTGGGTCATTGATCATAGTTGAGCAGGATGTTAGGAATGACAGTCCATTTATTGCTTTGTAGAGAAATATCAGGTTGTTCCTCAACCTACGGTGCCATAAAGGTTCTAAAGAGAGGTGCTTACATCTACTTGTGTAATCAAGAGTGGAGTCACTTCCTAGCAGTTGGCGTGTAAAGCGTCTTTGAACATCTACTCTTATTTTGTCAGTGGTATTCATATTAGAGAAGATAAAAGAGCAGCACTCTAGGGAAGGTCGTACACATATTTTGTAAAGGGTAAGCTTAGCCTCTGTCGTGAAGAAATTTTTCGTTATGAAGCCAATTAGACGTCTAGCTTTAGAAGTAATAGAGGAGGCGTGCGGTTTAAAGTTTAGGCTTCCTGTGTAATTAATTCCTCGATCGTGTACTGAATTAAGTGTCTGGACTTTACTTTTATTTAAGTAAAGTTGGGGTTCATAGGGATGCTTTCCAAAGTGCATGATTCCGCATTTGTGGAGGTTAAATGGTAATTGCCACTTTTCGCTCCAGATAGTTAAGTTATTGAGATCATCTTGGATCAGGGGTACACTTTCACTTAGAACCTCAGGCTTATAGCTGTATACTATTTTGAGATCATCAGCATATAAGTATGGTTTCCCAGATTTTATGATGCTACATATATCGTTTATATACATGAGAAACAAAAGTGGGCCTAATACACTTCCCTGGATGACGCCACTAGTTATTGGTCTAGGTAATAAGAGACAGTCGTTGTACTTTACCATTTCTTTACGTCCCTTTAAGAATGAAACAAACCATGAATAGAGTGGGTTGTTGATTCCGAAGGACCGTAGTTTGGCTAGTGGCCTTTTGTGTGGAACCTTATCAAAAGCTTTCTTAAAGTCCAAAAATATGACTGATACAAGGAGTCCATTGTCTCGTTTCAGAGTTATATCATTCATGTAGTCCACTAGGCATGTATCACATGATCTAGACCTAAGAAATCCATGTTGGGAGACCGAGATGAGATTATTAGTAATTAGATGTTGGACTAACGCCGCCTTAACTACTTTCTCCATCACTCTAGACACCACTGAAGTTATGTTTATGGGTCGGTAATTTTCAACATTTGCTTCAGGTCCTGTTTTAATTTTGGGAGTTATGTGTGTAGTTTTCCAGGCAGTAGGGTAATGCGCTGTAGAGGGTGATGTCGCAAATAGTTTGAGTAATAAAACACACATATCATCGCCTCCACGTTTTAGCATGCTAGCCGGAATACCATCTGGCCCATCAGTGTAGGAGTGTTTCAGTGTACTAATAGCCTTACAGATATTCTGTACATTGAAGTCTACGTTAGTAATCTCACAGGCAGATGCTGTGATAAGTTCTGAATCATTAAGTGGTTTTTCATCAGTTAATGAGGAACAAAAGTGTTCATTAAATAGTTCCGTAACAAGTTTAGGATCTTCGTATACTTGTTTGTCTTTAATAAATATGTTTCCTCTCGACTTAGAACGTTTAAGTTTATTTTGAATGAGTGTGGTGAGTGCTGAGGAGTTATTACTAAGTTCGACAGCACGTTTTTCCTGCTCGATTGCTTTTTGTGTACTTATTGCGTCTGTCCGGACAAGTATTTCTGTCATCGTTACTAAAGAGGAGAAGTCATTAGAGTTGTGGAAGCGAGTACAATGTCTCTGCAGACGTCTCCGTGTACCGACCGGTATATACAGATCTTTAGAAAACTTAGGTCTCCAGTACTCTAAAGGTGCGACTTTGTTGATGATACTTTCGATGTTGTGATAAAATATATTGGTTAGTGTGTCGGTATTGTTTGCAGTAAAGAATGTTTCCCAGTCAGTGCTTCTTAGGTAATTGTGAAAATTATTCCAATCTACCTTGCGATAGTTTCTACGAAGGATTACATTTTTACGTCTACCGTTTGTGTTTTTTATATTAAGGCTACATACGACAGTGTTATGATCACTACCTGGAAACTTTTTTCCAATATACACAGTATTGGGGGTGAGGCCACTGGTAAAGACTAAGTCCAAGATATTTTGATGTCCGGTAGGGCTACTAACATATTGAGTCCACTGTCCTAGTTCTAGACATTCAATAAATGATTCATAACGTTTCGGAGCTTTGACTGGAAACCAAGAAATTTCAGGCATGTTGAAGTCACCACAAATGAGCTTGCCTGTGAATGGAAGGGATGGTGCTAGTGTGAATACCTCTGATAATACTGCTATTTCACCTATTGCCAAGTTAGGTTGCTGGTAGATACAGCTGAACAGTAAGGTAATGGAATTTGATGGCTTTAAAACAATCCACACCGAGTCCTTCAGTTTGTTTAGTCCAGGCATATCGCATATTAGTGAGTTTAAGCTAGAGTGAGCATAAATAAGGCATCCTCCGCCTCGTCCTTTCAATTTATCGCTTCTATATAGGAGACAGTTATCAAGAGATATACTTAGATCGGAAATATTACTGTTAGTCCATGCTTCAGACATCATTATAAGTGATGGTTGATATATGGAAACAAACAGAGCTAAATCAGTCTTTTTGTTGCAGATCGACCTAGCGTTGATAAGACACATATTAAACAAGTGGCCTACTAAGTTAAAGTGAGTGAGAGTATCTCGATTAAAGATGTCATGACCCTCGCGTGAGTGATGTATGTTTGAAGTAATGGATTGAGTGTTATGATGGCGGTTTTAGGAATGTCGTCGGTTGCCATAGGAATTCGGTTATAAGCTTTAACCAAGTCGATTTTCGAAAAGACAGTTGTACCTTTCAAGGTAGCTGTCAAATCGTGAATGTGAGGCAACAGGTAACGATCGGGAATGGTACTAGCATTCAGACGCCGATAATCACCAGTTGGACGCCAATCATTGCTGTCCTTTTTAGGGACCATGTGCAATGGAGATGACCATGGACTATTTGATGGTCGAATTATCTCTAAGTCTATCATATTGTCGAATTCGTTTTTGGCTAACCTAAGTTTTTCGGGCGGGCTTTCGAGAATACAGGTGGTCCTGTAGCCGAGATGTGATGTGTAACATTGCTGGTTACACAAGGCAATTTCGATTGCGGTTGGTATATCGCGGAGTATTTGTCGAGTAGTGATTGGTATAGGGGGTCTATGGTGTGCTTAATTGTGACTGGGGATAACCCGCAACTAGAAAAAGGAGTTACGCAAACGGATAACTTAGTGTTTCCGTCTATTAACTTTCTTGAGCGAGTGTCGATGAGTAGATTGTGGTATTGTAACAGGTCTATACCAATAATTGGCATAGAGACGTCTGCAACAACGAAAATCCAGTGTATGGGTTTGCGTAAACCCACGTTAAGGTAGACGTACCTTTTACCGTAAGTAGAGATCGGCTTTCCGTTTGCCGCCTGTAAACTGAAAACAGACTCACGAAGTCTGTCGTTGGGATTTGCTGGAAGAACGCTAACTTCTGCGCAGGTGTCGACGAGGTAGCGAACTTTCGTAGTCACATTGTAGTGAACAGAACACGACTGGGGACAATCGAATGTATTTGAGCAAAAATTACAGACTATCTCAGTAAATTCTAAAAACCATACAATGGACAGTTAATTTGCAAATTAACATCCAATAGTCTTGATCTTCACTGTTTCTTCTCTAATTCCATTGTTCGTGCATTTTCCTACCGATTGCGCCTCATTTCAGTTCTTCCCTCGTCGGTCTTCTGCCAAAGTACATTCTATGTCTGTCCAACAACATATACTACTTATATGGGTATAAGTAGACCACACCACAACATCCGTGACGTATAACAGACGGCTGTGTTCGCCGGCTACGGTTGCCGTTAACGCGTGCCGGCTACGGTTGCCGTTAACGCGTGCCGGCTTGAAAGTTTCCCGAAATCTTATTCGTGTCAGTCGCCTTAGACTTCGGGTAATTGCAGGGCTTCCTGCAATTAAATTCGCGCGGTAACGCCTTAACTACCGCGAGGAATCGTGTGCGCGAGTCCATGATTCCGTGCATGCAAAAATCAGCTTCTGCCTAGCAGAACCAGGACTCAATATTGTCGGGCCAAAATGGCGTTAACTGAATCGAAGTTGGGGGAATGGATTTTAACTTAAAAACTTTAGGTGACTGTTCCGTCATAGTAATTTAAAGAACGAAAAATGTCTAATTAAAATATATCCGGGGAAAACTCGCAAAAAAATTTTATCACAATATATAAAAATCAAATAAAGAATAACAATGAATAATAATATTCCAAAAAAGAACAGAATCACAGTTTATTGGCTTGGTGTACCAGATCACGTAAGGCTCACCACTGAGGATACGACTAGTATTCTAACTTTACAATTAGCTACCAATAGCACCTTCTATAATCGAAACCTTCTTGGACAATGGAAATCAGAAGTCAGACGAGAAGAGGTAGGAAAAATATATTTGATGCGTTATCAATATATCGAGGAACGTTTATTCTAAGCTGACTAGTGAACGTAGGAGCAGTGTCCCACGCCGAGTTGAAACGTGATCTGGTACGGATGCATGACCGAAAGCCTTCAGTTAAACAAGTCCACTTAAACAACGTGGTCAGCATCCAATGTCGAACACTTAATGAGCTATTGATTTTGGGGAATTATTTACAGCTACACCCTCTTCAACAGCTAAAGCAAACATTAGGTACATGAAATGACCGGACAATGTGGAAGGCGAAGAGAAATGAAGAGATGCAACCAGGAGGTGTTTGGAGAAAGTGAAAACCATTGGACTCAAGCTGGACGGAAAATATTAGCTTCGAGATAGGTGCTATTGTACTCTGATCATGTAAAAGGAAGTGCTTCGCGCATACAATAATTCGCACTGATGTTGTCCAAAGAAGCACGGAAACCACTTATAGAATAGGAATCACATTGATCTAGGATCATCAAAGCATCCTTCGAAACAAAGGGGTAGGGGGTTAAAATTAGTAATTCATCGTAGAGAAATAGCCAGAAGAACACCAGACCATCCTGATTAGAGAACTAAATGTCAGGGTCGGTCTGAACAACTTCAGGTACGAACGCGTCATGTAGCAAATGGACTGCGAGAAAGGAACGACAGTCATGAAGGGGATGGATAACCTACGTGCAATCAGCAATGTGACCATGGACTATAGCAATTTCTTTCTTTAAAAAACAAGCACAAAAGTAGATGGGTTTCCTCGGACTACACTATGGAGGACAATATGAATCAGCATAACTAAATTTCATAGGGTCCATTGGACCAAGTAAGAGTAAAGAGAGGATCTGGCATATCTTTACATCACTACCTCACAGAGGACAGGCTTAGAGTGAAACTAACTAGGCGTTGGACAAGTGAGAAAGCAGGATCAATACAGCATTCCCTGAAATGTTAGTGAACTCAATACAAGGCAACTATCAGTAACTAATTTCAAGTCTTACGAGATCTACCAGAAAACGAGATCATTGTTGACATCAGCCGGAAAGGAATGAAAGAAGCAATAGCTTTACCGTTTCAGAATACTTTGGACCGTAGCAGGCATCAGCATAAAGAGTAAATCTCCACTAATACCTCGAGCAAGATTCAGGAAATAAAGAACAAGAAGACAACAATCGACAACATCCAAACAAAAACGAGAAGAGCCAAGGCACATGCAAAATGCACAGAAACAAACAACAGAGTGAAAAGCAGCACTACAGCTGGTAGGTGGAAATATGTGAAAGATATAGCAAAAACAGCAGAAAGAGCTGCAGGAGAAGGAAATTTGAGACAAATATTCGACACAATTAAGAAACTAGTGGAGAAATAACATAAACCAAAGCGACCGGTCAAGAATAGAAGAACAGATGGTTGGGGCAATTTGGAGACCTTTAAAATAAAACAGCCCCACTAAACCTGTAGTGGTATTGGTCTTAATCACACAATCCTCAAAACTGAACATGAGATAACTGGGAAAATGCATATGCAACGATTAACACGAAGAGAAGGCCAACAATGGAGAAGGCGGGAATATTCATTCGAAATTCAATAAATCTGATGACATGGCTCAGCCTTGCAGATGTGGTCATTCTTATGTACCTTATCTCTTTTATCCATATTAAATATATTTTTCTATCTTCGGCCTAAAGTATGGCATAACACGAACCAACCAAACCACACTTGATGAGAAAGCTCTGGAAGGAGTCGAAAGTCTTACGTGCCTAAACACCATCGTTAATAAACAAGACGGACTTGATATGGGTGTGAAGACAGACTGGCTATACGAGAGCACCATTCCTACAACTAAAAGGAACCGCCACTCATAACCAAAGTCAGAATTTTCAAAACCAACGTTAGAACGGTTCCGTTGTATGGAAATGAAAGTGGAGGACAACCACAAACACAGACGAAAAGTACAGATATTTATAAATAGCTGTCTACTCAAGACACTCCAGGTCCGTTGGTCAGACACTATCAGTAATAATTTAATGTAATGGAGAACAAAATCAAATGTCACTTGAGAAGTAAGTTAGGAAAAGTTTCTGGAGGTGGATGGATCAAATTTGTAGAAATAAACAAACTACATCACAAAAAACCCTCAACTTGGAATCCTTAAGGCGGACGGAAAAGAGCCAAACCAAAAAGCCCATGGTGCCAAGAATTAGAGGTAAATACTAAGACCATGAATAGGAATTGGCAACAACGACAAGGGATAGTTCAGGAAAGAGTTCCTTGGAGATTCCTCGACGGCTTCCTATGCTATATTAGGGGTAACAGGCTTGAATGAGTAGACCGTATGTGTAGCAAATGGGCTATAAACGGCAGATATGTGAGTCATATAAGATGGATTACATGACTCTTATCGTACCTGCTGATTCAAGAACATTGAAACTGAACGAGGTAGAATACATTGTGACGACAACTAGTCAAGTATAAGTAAACATTAACTGTGTCCACAGTGCAAAATCGGCTGGAAATCTACAGATATGATGATAATAAGAACAAATAATTTATAAAGCTTTCTTCTCACCTCTCAGCATAAGCAGTGAAAATCCAGATACTTAAGAACCAAGCCTGGTACAGACAAGGTCAATCAAAACAGACAGATGGACGCCGTTCTATGATGTTTGTATACGCTCACACTGATCAATAACACTGAAATGACTTCATCTATGATGAAACCCTGTGCAAGTTTTTTTGAAAAGTCAAGATATTCGCGCGCGAAACTCCAGATTTTAGAGTTGTCTAGGCTACAAGGTAAGTCGCTAACTAACAATAAGAAGAGCGTCTCGAGGATTAGGCCTTGTGGAGGTCCAATTCCCATTATAAATCAGTTGCGTAAAACACAGGAAACTCTAACAAATTGTGGTTTTAGAGCCACTGTGTCGGACGTCCACTAATATCCGCGAATTTCAGTTCTCTGACGAAGAATACGAAAATTAACTTTACCAAATGTTTTGGACAAATATAAGAAAACTATACTCGCTAGTCAATGATATCCTCGCCCAAGAGGATATAAGACCGATGAGTCAGAAGCTGATTCTGCTTGGTTAGCGAAAGCGTGGTCCCACCCCAAAGTTTGGCAGCTGGGCACTCATCAAGTATAATGAGCCACGTTTCTACACAAGATAAGCCCCTCTAGAGACTGCCTGGTATTGGTAAACAGTCCGGAATCTTTTGTCTAGGAAGGAGAGGTTAGAAACATCCAAGTTGCTTGATGGTAATAATAACGATAATTTATTCTTTGAAAACTATATGTTGCACTTGGTATGCCAGTCTGCGGGCAAGATCGAAAAGTTTCAAATGCTACAGGATTTGCCTAAATAAACTGCCCAGTAAGCTGAGGTGGACACATAATAAAAACTAGCTTGGAATTGAAACTACTGCTTTTATTTTCTAGCGACCTCAAGTGGCTTGCCTGAAGTTACTCACCTCTTAATTGAAGTGCTTCAGGTTGTGGAGTGTATAGTGACCTACTTTTGTGACGAGAACGCAATTGGTAAAATGGAAACAATTATTATTATAACCAATTGTACCAGTGATTGTTTTACTGTGCTTGTTTGTTTAACTGTACCAAAAACGCATACTTCCTTCCATTGCCTGTGACCTATCTCGAACTCACATACGCTTGGTAGTTCAGCCTGTAAAATTTGGCACGTCTCTGTATTCTTTCGATACCACGAGATGGCCAACAAATATATCTTATTCCAATCATTAACAGCCTTCAGGTTTTTGGTCCACCGAGGGATCCACGTCGATACCTGACACGTAATCTTCCTGTAGTGGTGATCATAGTCAATCACGACTCGACGCCGACTACAAGTGCTTTGTAGCAGCTCACATACAATTGGGTTTGCTCATATCTAATTTGGTCAAGCCCTTTTTTTAACTTATTTAACAGAGTTATTCGTACAATAATACTATTGTACCTTTATTATGTATGCTTGAGCATTGCTTACTGCCTACGCATATATTCATTCTACTAGCCTTACTATTAGTCACCTAATTGATTCGATCATTCATTCATTTCACTATATACGTCTATGCACATTGAAATCCTGTTCACTGACTAGCTGAATCATTGAGTCACACACTCGTTTACTGACTGAATCACTCGCTCGCTCATTCGACTCGCACGAACACTCGCTTACCTTACAGCACTACTCTTTCATGCTTGTTTAACGTGCCTGTAATTTTGGATATCTGTCGTGGTTCAATAATAAACGCAATCATCATTTCGTATTCGCCTTCTGATTTACATACTGTTGGGACGTTATCAAGTAACGGTTATCAGGACGAACAAATTATGAAGTTTAAGGATATTATCGAATATCGACCACCATAGAATTGGTATCCCCGACGTGCGAACACGAACCAAAGTTGGCAACTTTGACGTAGGAACATGAAGCAGAATTAGTGATCCCAACATGTGAAGATGAAACAATTTTCGATGATATAATCTCATTTTGAAAATTCGACAAGCTCTGTTTCTGTTCAGGTTATCAGCTGGATTATAATCATTATTGTGAATTTACTATATCACCATTTTAATTACACGTACATTATATCACAAACACTATTAAACTTAACGATAACATTCATAATAAATAACGATCATTCACAAACAGTTGATATATTGGTGCAATTCAGCAAGTCCGTTCTGTGTTATAAATTGTACCATTTGTTATTATCGTTGTTTTTATCGGTTCATTTTTCTTTGTGACAATTACGTTATATTCGCATACTATTTTATTTTTTATTTTTTCAAATAACGACACAACAGACCTTTCATAGCCACCGTCCGTGAGAGCCATTAATCTTACTATTCCCCCTTTTAATGTCACTGACCCTCAACTTTGGTTCATTAGACTTGAAAATTACTTTTTGGTCAATCGTGTTCACTTACAGCAAAGTGAATTCGGTCATGCAAGCCCACTTCTTCCGGATGAAGTAGCAGACAATGTGCGAGAGACCCTAGTCAAGCAGGACGCAGAAAAGCCGTACGAAGTATCAAAACAAGCAGTGACAAAAGCTGTCTCACTAATCGACCGGCAAGCCATCGAGCAGTTGCTCAGTCAAGTGCAACCTGGAGATAGGACACCTTCACAGTTAAAAACTTATATGTGCAACATAATTAGGGACAGAAAAGTAGATAAAAGCATATTTTAACAGTTTTAGTTACGACGACTTCCATTGAGCATGCAGCAGATCCTTGCTGTTTGAGATAGCGATGCAGACATAGATAACATCGCTAAAATAGCCGATAGGATTTATGAGAAGCGAGACAACGATTCCACAAAGGTATAACTCCACAGTAGACGAAAGAATCGATGAGTTACAAAAAGAGATTAATGTTCTATACCACAAGCTGACGAGCCTAAATCAGAACGACAGAACAAGAAGTTGGTCGCGAAGTAGATCGAGAGATAGAAGCCGATCATTCTCAATGAGACTCTCAGCTCCTACAATATGCTAGTATCATCAAACGTTCGGCTACAGAGCTCGAAAATGTAGATCACCATGAAAATTTAAGCGCTCCCACCGGTCATCGGTATCAGCTGCGACAACTAGACCAGCTCCTAGAAACAATCATTTATTTTACGTTCATGACAGAGTAACAGGCGCTCAATTTTTAGAAGACACGGGAGTAGGATCAAGCGTCGTGCCTTCGGTGAGCAACGAAAGACGAAATATTTATACTGCACTAACTCTTAAAGCAGCGAATAAATCCTACATAAAAACATGTGGGAAGCGAAAACTAACCTTGAATTTCAGTAGCAATATTTCACTTTGCTGAGAATTTGTTATCGCTGATGAATCCGTACCGATAATTTGTATCGATTTCTTAAAGAATTTCGACCTATTAATAGACTCCCGACGAAACGGACTCGTGAACGGAGACGATTCAGTGATGATAAAAAGAGTGACCACTGATAACCTATACATGAATTCATTAGTGCAAGATCCATTTCTGAAGTTGAAAATCCCCCCATGTATACCTTTGCAACTTCTTCTTAATAGTTTCTTTATTTGTACATTATTGTTAATGTTTTTGATGCCAATGAGACTGTAATGTTTAATTTCATAATAGTTTTCTCACTTTTTCTATCGCTTTCATCGAGTTTCTATGTTTCTTCTCGAACTGTGTCTAATTTGTTTTAATTGATATTATTCTGGCGGCTGCCATATTGATTGTTCCATCTTTGACCGTGTTGCTTGATTTGACTGAGATCGTGCATTTTGGTTGTTAATTGGAGCACTTTCCCAGAATTGGAAACACTCTGTGTTATAAAGCAACATTCGGAACGCATTTTTTACTTGATCTATCCAGGAAGGATAGAATAACACTTATTTTTTGGAGCGTTCGGTAATTTTCATATATTTCTTATCACTTTGCTATTTATTGCAATTTAGATTGATTATTTTGGGATCAATTGTTGATTGAATAACTGTGTGGTAATATTTGTTTAGGTAAATTTGTACATTTGTATATATGATGAATTTTAGAACCGTTGTTACCCAATCACTTTGTTCTGATTTCGATTGCGATGCACGTGTATCTATATCCACGTTCAGTTATTCAGCCAAAGCCAAACCTATTGGAACTTAGATTTGGGTCTTACAATTAGTGTGAAAAGATAAGAGTGAGCCATATAGATCGCTTCTAAATGAGTACGCTGAAATCGACTATCACAAATTAGCAGCATTGCAAAATATGGATTTTGAGCTAAACAGATTCAAGTCTGACAAAAAAACTTCTTCGACACTAAAAGAAACTCCATTGAAAAAGTAAGCATCATGTGTGATATTTCTACAGGCCGACCACGACCATTTATTCTGAAGCCTCTAAGATGAAAAGTTTTTGAAACTATGCATAAAATATCACATCCTGGAATAAAGGCTACAAACAAACTAATCAGCGAGCGTTTTATATGGCCAAGTGTGAACCGGAATATTCGTAAATGGACGCAAGCTTGCATAAAATGCCATAAAGTTAAGATACATCGTCAGGCTAGCTCCGCAGTAGGTCCTTTCCGTCACTCCGATAACAGGTTTGAGCATGCACATAAAGATATTGTGGGACCGCTGCCAATTTTAAATGGTTTCCGAGGCAACATCAACACCGGGTGTTCGTATCAATACAACTGTGTGACAGTACCCATGTGCTTATCAGAAGGGATAATATGCAGAGTCCTTTAGAACCGGCAAACGGTGGTCCATTTAGAGTGATTAGAAGAAATGATAAAACTATTACGGTAAATAAAGCCGTAAAAATGGATGTAATTAAAATCGACCGAGTCAAACCAGCTTTTATGGAAGCTGATTATCAGCCAGCACATACGGACCCTTCGAAAATCGTCGAATCATCGAAACGAGAGTTCTAATCATCAACTACATCGACGAAGAAAAACGAAAAGAATCCGATAACGACAAGATATGGTCGAAGAGTAAGATGGACTCAACGATACATAGCTATGATTTTGGATTATTAATTTCTTTCACCTCCTCAGATTTAAATTTCTTTCCTCTTCATTTTGTATGTGCACACCGAGGACTCTAATTTACCTATCATTATATTCGGCAAATTTTGTATATTCTGATGTCAATGCGTATAAATCTCTGAAAGTATTAACGTATAATTTTGGTCTGTTATCTTATCTGACCTCACGGAAGAACAGGGACTAAAGCTTACACGTATTTGTGATAACATACACGATAGTTCTATCATGCGCCTTAATTTCATAAATTTCGATAGTTGCCGTTCCGTAAAATTTAACATTTTTTTCGCAAACACAGACACTGTTTTGTATCAATGTTTGTTGGGGAAAGCTATTATAGCAGCTCACATACAACTGGATGCCATTAATTTCAATAAGCTTTTTGATAGGATCAATCATCTCAATTTTTTCTGGGCCATTTATCACACCAATGGCTCAACCATTATCATCTATTGTTGAGGATATATCGCTATCTCATGTTATATATTTACGACGTCCTTACTATCTTCTCGTACACTGAACAACCCCCAACCTGCTAAGTCACTTAGTGTTTTAGTGAACCACGCATGCTCATGAATCCTCAATCTAAGCAGTCGAGCGAACTTCCTGCACGTTGATAACGGCATGATCACAACTTCACAAACGCTAGCGTTAACCATCGCTGATATTCTCCAAGTATTAGGTATTGAATGTAAATTTTCTCGAGTGTCTTATGTTTGGCTTTTAGGATTGCATGGTCGAGAACCATTGACACTACGATTACTTACTTAGGCCTGCTAACCCTCGTGGAGGAGCGAAGGCCGCCTACCAGCATTCTCCATCCAACTCTGTACTAGACAATCCTTTCCAGTTCTTTCCAGTTAACATTCATCTTTTCATATCTGCTTCTATTTACCGGCGTAATGTGTTCTTTGGCTATCCTCTTTTCCACTTACCTTCAGCATTTCAAGTTAGGACTTGCCTCATGATGCAGTTTGGTGATTTCCTTAATGTATGTCCGATCTACTTTCAACGTCTTTTACCATTTCCTATTCAGCTAGAAGCAGATTTGTTCTCTCTCACAGTAGGCTTTTGCCTATGGTATCCGACCGACGTACATTGAGTATCTTGCGTAAACATTTGTTTATAAGTACTTTTGCCATTTTGACGACCGTTTTAGCAGTTCTTGCAGTTTCAGCTCCATACAGTAGGACTGTCTTGAAGTTCATATTGAAGATTCTGACTTTGATATTAGTTGAGAGTTGTTTTGAGTTCCATATTGTTATATCCTATTAAAGACAAGTACAGTTAACCTCCGAAATCTATTAATAGACTATTATTCTCTATATATCCTTATTGTATAACTGTTCAGTAACTGGATTGTGTATATCTATATTCCTCTTATCATAAGTTTCATTTTGACCCATAGATTATTATTGTACGATTGACTGTTCCCAAATTATACTCAGTTTATTGATTACAGTCTCCCACGTTCATAGTTACTTTTTGGCTAGATCTTGTACAAATGTTATTTCCTTTTTTTATGGTGTGATGCGGTACGTTTGAAGTTTGCATTACGATCACACGGTATTTATTACAAAGTGCTTAAATATCGTTAAACCCTAGTTTATTAATCAATAATAACATTCAGTTAACCCTTGAAGAAAAAAGGTTCGACTGACACAAAAAAGAGCTCGAAAAAGTCCTAATTCTTCAGATATTAACAACTCTGGTCTTACCCCAAACAACCAATAAAGGGGAAATAAAGGCGAACAAAGGGGAAATAAAGCGGAAAATGCATTGGAAAATAAGTCGTAAATAAAGGGGAAATGCATCGAAATGTCTGCTTTTTCGCCTGTCCGGGGGAAATAAAGCGTAATTTCCCCTTTCTGTCGCTCTGTTTTTCAAATGTCGCTAAATTACCGACTTCTCCCCTAAATATCCGACGAATAGCCGACTTTTCCCCTAAATATCCGACGAATAGCCGACTTTTCCCCTTAATATCCGACGAATAGCCGACTTTTCCCCTAAATATCCGACGAATAGCCGACTTTTCCCCTAAATATCCGACGAATAGCCGACTTCTACCTTCAATATCCGCTACATTCACTGCTTTTCCACTACATACACACTAATGCATTTACCGCTACCGCCTCCTGTGTTCGCTTTCATTCCCACAACACAGCACACGAATAATGTAAAGTACGTAAAATATGGTATAATTTCCAAATTTTTATTGAAAACAAAAACTTCAATGTACAAAGTAATGAGCAGTTGGCAGATGGTAGAGTATCAATGCTCCATATGTAATTGTCATTGTCACGGACCAGGCATTTCACGTATTCTTTATTTCCACCAGGCCTGTTGTACTATGGAAAGTCAAACAATTCTTGTGAATTCTAAAATGTGATAAAGAAAAACGTTATCGAATCTAGGAAACTTGTTTTGCACCTAGATATCAACTTATTTATGGTCCTAATTACACAAGAGTTCATGTTCTTTAGTCTCTTGTGTCCTAATTCTATCCAGAGAGTCACAAGTTTCTTTGTGACACCTAAGTAAACCATGTGCATGGGATCTAAGGGGAAAGTTAATATCATATCTATTGGTAGACTTTCGAATAAAGAATGACCTTTATGGTGAATATATTGTGTCTGATTCCTGAAAGTGTCGTCCGTTCTTAATGTATATTCACCGTTTGGGAAAGTCATCCTTCCATCAAGTCGTCTACCATTAACCACGCACCGGTCGCAACCTACTTTGGCGTTGTGATTAACAGTGTACCTAACATCAGAACGAGCCGGTGCATCACATATTACTGCACTTAACTTAATAGCTATGTATTTATTGAACCTTACACTTAGTAGACCCGTTTCAGTCATTTCTTTTATCTCAGAAATAGTGTCGGCAGAAATTTCGTTGAATTGTGCCGGCTTAGTATTCCCTCCGTAGATCCCTATCATGAAAACATCACTAAGTCTGGGTGCAACGATCCTTCCTAATACAGGCCACAAATGTTGACTGGAGCTCCTGGACATAGAAAGGCCATCTACATTAATATATAATTGCAGACTGTCAAAATCGCAAGTACACAACCAAAGTTCAACATATCTTAGGAGGTTACCCAAACAACCAATAAAGGGGAAATAAAGGCGAACAAAGGGGAAATAAAGCGGACGAAAGCGTAAATAAAGGGGAAATGTCGCTTTTTCGCCTGCACGTCGGTTATTTAGGAGAAAAGTCGCTTTTTCCCCCTTACGTCGTATATTTGGGGGATATTTGTAGACAATTTGTCGTAACGTATAACATTTGAATGAACCGCAATAAGGAACAACATTTTGCTGAGTATGTCAAAAATAACGAATTATTACATTAAATTTATGAATTTCATCATTATTACTCATGCAATAAAATACGGACACAGGCTTTTGTATGTGATGCGTTTGTACTTACTTTCTCTGTTGTTTAGCTAAGGTGTTCCGACATGGTTGGCCGCCATCACAAATTATTTACACGATGCAAGTGAGTGACGTGCTCTGTGTTTTTAGTTCCTTCTAACTGTTTATGTTGTTAGTCTAATAACATGAGTTTATGCGAATTCAGTGATAGAGCTCGTAGACGTAGGGCAACCGTGAACTTGTCAAGAGTCCTCGGATGTCATAGAACTACTTATAACAGACGTTGGAATGAATTACGTAACGATTTTCTGAGGAGACATGACTTGCTTTCGTTTAGTAACTTTGCTAATGAAAGCACAACTACAGGTAACTGACTTTAGCAACTATATATGTATAAACTATGTCAGTTGACAGAGAAAATAATTGTCATGAGATTCCTTCAACTGTATTACCTTCCACAAGCTGTACTAATGAAAGGCTTCTGGAAGATAATGGTACGTGTTTGAAGTTCATACGCTAATAAATTTATTATAGAATGTTCTACCGTCGATTTGCCCTGTCAAAAGCCTTTGAGTCGCAAAGAGAAGATTAACAGGATACTAATGCATTTAATGACATCCACCTATCTGAGTATCCGGGATGCAGACAGGGTTCTGAATGAATTTCGCCTTATCGTACCAGACTTGCCAACGAGCATTAGAAGTATCTTGAGAACGTGCACAAGTGTACAACCTAAGTCCATCAGCAGTGGGGTTTACTACCATCTTGGATTGAAAACTACCCAAACAACCAATAAAGGGGAAATAAAGGCGAACAAAGGGGAAATAAAGCGGAAAATGCATTGGAAAATAAGTCGTAAATAAAGGGGAAATGCATCGAAATGTCTGCTTTTTCGCCTGTCCGGGGGAAATAAAGCGTAATTTCCCCTTTCTGTCGCTCTGTTTTTCAAATGTCGCTAAATTACCGATTTCTCCCCTAAATATCCGACGAATAGCCGACTTTTCCCCTAAATATCCGACGAATAGCCGACTTTTCCCCTAAATATCCGACGAATAGCCGACTTTTCCCCTAAATATCCGACGAATAGCCGACTTCTGCCTTCAATATCCGCTACATTCACTGCTTTTCCACTACATACACACTAATGCATTTACCGCTACCGCCTCCTGTGTTCGCTTTCATTCCCACAACACAGCACACGAATAATGTAAAGTACGTAAAATATGGTATAATTTCCAAATTTTTATTGAAAACAAAAACTTCAATGTACAAAGTAAATACACACTAATGCATTTACCGCTACCGCCTCCTGTGTTCGCTTTCATTCCCACAACACAGCACACGAATAATGTAAAGTACGTAAAATATGGTATAATTTCCAAATTTTTATTGAAAACAAAAACTTCAATGTACAAAGTAATGAGCAGTTGGCAGATGGTAGAGTATCAATGCTCCATATGTAATTGTCATTGTCACGGACCAGGCATTTCACGTATTCTTTATTTCCACCAGGCCTGTTGTACTATGGAAAGTCAAACAATTCTTGTGAATTCTAAAATGTGATAAAGAAAAACGTTATCGAACTAGGAAACTTGTTTTGCACCTAGATATCAACTTATTTATGGTCCTAATTACACAAGAGTTCATGTTCTTTAGTCTCTTGTGTCCTAATTCTATCCAGAGAGTCACAAGTTTCTTTGTGACACCTAAGTAAACCATGTGCATGGGATCTAAGGGGAAAGTTAATATCATGTCTATTGGTAGACTTTCGAATAAAGAATGACCTTTATGGTGAATATATTGTGTCTGATTCCTGAAAGTGTCGTCCGTTCTTAATGTATATTCACCGTTTGGGAAAGTCATCCTTCCATCAAGTCGTCTACCATTAACCACGCACCGGTCGCAACCTACTTTGGCGTTGTGATTAACAGTGTACCTAACATCAGAACGAGCCGGTGCATCACATATTACTGCACTTAACTTAATAGCTATGTATTTATTGAACCTTACACTTAGTAGACCCGTTTCAGTCATTTCTTTTATCTCAGAAATAGTGTCGGCAGAAATTTCGTTGAATTGTGCCGGCTTAGTATTCCCTCCGTAGATCCCTATCATGAAAACATCACTAAGTCTGGGTGCAACGATCCTTCCTAATACAGGCCACAAATGTTGACTGGAGCTCCTGGACATAGAAAGGCCATCTACATTAATATATAATTGCAGACTGTCAAAATCGCAAGTACACAACCAAAGTTCAACATATCTTAGGAGGTTAGTTTTCAATCCAAGATGGTAGTAAACCCCACTGCTGATGGACTTAGGTTGTACACTTGTGCACGTTCTCAAGATACTTCTAATGCTCGTTGGCAAGTCTGGTACGATAAGGCGAAATTCATTCAGAACCCTGTCTGCATCCCGGATACTCAGATAGGTGGATGTCATTAAATGCATTAGTATCCTGTTAATCTTCTCTTTGCGACTCAAAGGCTTTTGACAGGGCAAATCGACGGTAGAACATTCTATAATAAATTTATTAGCGTATGAACTTCAAACACGTACCATTATCTTCCAGAAGCCTTTCATTAGTACAGCTTGTGGAAGGTAATACAGTTGAAGGAATCTCATGACAATTATTTTCTCTGTCAACTGACATAGTTTATACATATATAGTTGCTAAAGTCAGTTACCTGTAGTTGTGCTTTCATTAGCAAAGTTACTAAACGAAAGCAAGTCATGTCTCCTCAGAAAATCGTTACGTAATTCATTCCAACGTCTGTTATAAGTAGTTCTATGACATCCGAGGACTCTTGACAAGTTCACGGTTGCCCTACGTCTACGAGCTCTATCACTGAATTCGCATAAACTCATGTTATTAGACTAACAACATAAACAGTTGGAAGGAACTAAAAACACAGAGCACGTCACTCACTTGCATCGTGTAAATAATTTGTGATGGCGGCCAACCATGTCGGAACACCTTAGCTAAACAACAGAGAAAGTAAGTACAAACGCATCACATACAAAAGCCTGTGTCCGTATTTTATTGCATGAGTAATAATGATGAAATTCATAAATTTAATGTAATAATTCGTTATTTTTGACATACTCAGCAAAATGTTGTTCCTTATTGCGGTTCATTCAAATGTTATACGTTACGACAAATTGTCTACAAATATCCCCCAAATATACGACGTAAGGGGGAAAAAGCGACTTTTCTCCTAAATAACCGACGTGCAGGCGAAAAAGCGACATTTCCCCTTTATTTACGCTTTCGTCCGCTTTATTTCCCCTTTGTTCGCCTTTATTTCCCCTTTATTGGTTGTTTGGGACCTATACCCCATGCTCTGCAACTCCTGTTGCAGCAGATAATAGTGGGAGTGGACTTATTCCACGCATGTTGCTGGATGACTCTATGTCTAACTTAATAATGAGTTCTAACTCACAAACAGGTGGTATCGATCTTATTAAGAGCGAATTAGCCTCTGTCTTTAAGCAATTAAGTGATATGCGTTCCAAAGTGGAGTCATTTGCGGGCTCTTTATTAAAGCATGATGATCTTAAACTAGAACTAAAGACACTGTCACCCCTTCGACTACTGTTGTCCAAGGATATAGTTACTTCTCAACTCGAAGACAGGATCAAAGTAGAATCCGTTATTGACTTGATAGCTAGTGAAGTCACCAAGCGAATAATCTCTCGAAATAATGTGATTATATATAATATACCGGACAAAGTTGCCATTAAGACTGTAAGAAACTCGATACTAAAGGCAGCTAATCTCCAGGACAATCCATGCCAATGTATCCGACTTAACAAAAAGCATCAAAAATACTCGTGCCCAATCCTGTTTAGATTTGATTCCCATTTATTAGCGGAACGTTTGAAAGAATCTGAACGGCTAGTCTGTGCGCATACGAAGTTTAAAAACGCTCGTATAGTCTCAGACAAAACCACCAATCAAAGACTAACACAAAAGCGTACCATGAACGAAAATAACATTGTTGAGGTCACAACAAATGTGATCGCGCCAGCAGCTGAACCCACTGGTGCAGCTAATCTATCTCATGTTAGTCAGTGTACTGATATACCAATGCAGTGTGCTAGTTTGCCTCTCATACCCATAGTGGTCCTAGATAACCAGGACATATCTGATGTAGACTTTAATGTCATTCTTTCCAGTGTAATATCGGAAGCCAAGGATCGAACACCTGATTTTATTGTGAAGGCTCATAAAAACACTGCTAAACCTAAAAAGAATATACCAATTAAGAAGAAAGTAAATAAAAAACCTGGTTCTAGACCGAATACCAAAAATATTTCAACGGCCTTACCAAACAAAAGTATAATTTCTGAAACCATGCTTAACCCTACTCACCGTAAGGGAGGTTATAAGGACACATTTCGTTCAAACGTTACACGAGACGGCCACTACAATCATCATGTAAACAGGCCTACTATTAGACAGACGGCAATGAACCAACGTGCCACATGGTTTCCCCCAAATGTTATAAATAATAAACCTGCAAGATGTAACTCTTATCATCACTCTTGCAGTGGGGAAGATGGTATACTGGGTTATACACCATCAACGCAACCCCAACATGCAGGCACCTGTCTTAATTATCCACCAAAACAAGTACAACCTTACCAAAATAAGGATTTTTTTTCGGCCTCCAGAGATCCCTTGTTCCACTAGTACTACAATTCGCTCATGCTATAGCCCATGCGATCCGGCAAACACATTAAACCATAGTCCAGGCATAGCTAGAACTCATACCTTCGATAAGGATGCTCTCGGTTTTTTTTACACTACACACTCCCTTTTTAAACTTATTACTTATTAACGCACGTTCACTTCTGAACAAAATTTCAGCCTTGAGAACCTTAGCCTTTCTAGCCAAGCCTTCTTTTATACTTATCACTGAAACGTGGTGTCATCCAGCAGTGGCCGATTCCGAATTAAATATCCAAAACTATCGACTCTATCGCTGTGACAGAGAAACTAAGCGAGGAGGCGGTTGTCTTATATTTGCTTTGGATACCTTAATAACTAACAAAGTTGAAGATAGTATCTTGAATAGTTTACCAGAATCGATCTGGATATCAATCAATACCCTAAACCATAGTCTACTCCTAGGTTGTATATATAGAGCTCCTGATAGTACTGATAATTTGAATGATCTTATTATCAATGCATTTATACACGGATCTACTCTAAACTTCAGTGCTAAGATTATCACTGGCGATTTCAATTATCCTGGGATTAACTGGAGTACCGGTAGTTGTCAGTCTAGCAATGATGAATTTTTATCAATCCTTAATCTGTACTGCTGGTCACAGTGGGTTCGTACCCCAACAAGGGGTGATAATACACTTGATCTAATATTTAGTAGAGATATCATTCCCCTATCTGTACAAGTATACAACGAGTTTGAAAGCAGTGATCATAGGATAGTAGCTTGTGCTCTCCCCATCTATCCCTCCTACAACCGACCAATTCAAAGAACCTGCAATTATAGAGACTATAAGCATGCAGACTGGGACCTCTTGCGCTCACTGATCAAACTCTCAGACTGGGATGAATTCTTCTCATGTAATAGTCTGACAGATGCCATCAACATATTCTATTTGATTGTTAACTCTTGCCTAGACTCCTGTGCACCAATTAAGACTTACAGGATTAGTAAACATTACGAATTATATATACCAGCTAAATATCGTAATAAACTACGACACCTAAAGAAACGTTACTTTAAATCTAACGACTTCACGGCAGTCACACAAATAACAATAATTTTTAACCAAATAAAAGAGAAACATAGGTTAAAAGCCATTAATGAAGAGCTATTAGCACTAAGCACTAGCTCAAAAGTGCAAAACCTAATCCTCCTTTACAATAAACGTGCTAAATCAACTCAAAAGGTTGATATACCATGCATCCTGTATAATAATAGTTTTATATATGATCCAAAAACTATAGCAGACCTTTTCAGTGGTAATTTTGCAAATGGCAAAGAATCCATAAATGGCTCTGTTTCTAGAGTTATATGCATGACTGGTAACTCAATTAAATCTATCTCCTTCACATGTCTGAAAATTAGTAAGGTTATAAATAACCTCAAGGTTTCGAAAGGTCACGGAGCAGACGGGATTTCATCATTTCTCTACAAATATGGTGGTCCAGATATTCCACTTCTCCTTAAGCTGTTTACTCTCTCTATGGAATCAGGCTCTTATCCTGACCGTTGGAAAACCGCGTACATCATACCACGTTACAAATCCGGAGATAAAACTGATATGAACAACTATCGGCCAATAAATATTACTCCAGTTATCTCTAGGATTATGGAAAAAATTATTAGTGACGAACTATCCAACTATTTATTGACTGAACAATTTATTGATGATTCGCAACATGGATTTCTTAAAAATCGATCTTGTATGACATGTCATTTTGACTTCTTTAATTTAGTCTATTCGCTTCGTAGCCAAGGATATCTAGTACTAGTGCTATAACTGGACATTTCTAAGGCCTTCGACATGGTCAACCACCAACTTCTCATAGGTAAACTCGCATCTTATGGGGTCCAAAACCCGTTACTAGCCTGGTTTGATTCCTTCCTCAGCAATCGACATCAAATAGTTAAAATCAACTCTTCATTGTCGAACGCAGTCCCTGTTAGAAGTGGGGTAATTCAGGGTAGTGTCTTAGGTCCTTTGCTCTTTTTAGTTTTCATTAATGATATTTGTGAGTGTTTTAGTGTGGGTAAGTCCCTTTTGTTTGCAGACGATCTTAAGGTGGTGTACTCATTTTCTCCACATGAGCTGAGCAATATTCAAAATTGTATCAGCTCGGAGCTTAACAATGTAGCACAGTGGTGCTCGAAATGGCAACTGGAGCTTAATACAGCTAAATGTGGTTGGTTATGCTTCGGTGATACATCACTCAACCTCGATCTTACCATAAATGGTGAAATGTTATCTAGGTTACACTCAGTAGTAGATCTAGGACTTAGGTACTCCGACGACTTGTCGTTTACTGAACAGATAATGAAACAAACGTCCAAGTCTCAACGCCTTATAGGTTACATAACTCGAAACCTTCATAACAGTGAATCTCGTATATTAATGTACAAAGTCTGTGTTCGACCACTCCTCGAATACTGCGCGTTTCTCCTTAGTAGCACGCGCATAAAGGATAAATTAAGACTGGAATCAGTACAGAGACGATTTACACTTCGTACTCTTGGAACTGATAGTGTCTTAACATATAATTCGAGGTGTAGTAAACTAGGGCTTGACCCTTTATGGAAGAGGAGACTCAAACTTAACCTTATCTTCTTTTTCAAAATACTTAACAAACTCTCCTTCACATCCAGCCAGGCGATTCAATACGCTAAAGCCTCACATTACGACATTCGTAACTCCTTGTCTTTAGCGAAACAAACATATTCTAGATCTTCTCTCTATATGAATTACTTTGCCTGTAAGTTTTCTAGGCTCTGGAATAATTTACCCCAAACTATCCGTATGTTAAACTCTCTCCCATTGTTTGTTCGCTCAATTAATGCCTTTTGCTCCTCTGAAAATGCATTAAATGCTCTAGCGCCTGCAAGTGTATCTTACTCCACAAGTGAGATTATAGGAACTTTAAGTGTTTAACCTCTTACTTGCTATCATTGTTTTGTTGTTCCGTGCTCTTTGCTTTAATCTTATTTTCTCTAGTTGTAGATAATTATCAATAACTCGCTTTGGCACTAGAAATAACCTTACAGAACATCAGGCTATCCACTTAAGAAAAAATGACAAGTTCCCTGGTGTTGCATTGGCCTGTCATATATAAACTATTTATCAATTACTAAACCAGCAAACATAAAACTTTCTTATATTTCATGTTTGCTCTCTACATTAAATGTTGATTTTTATAACAATCTGATCATGCCTGTAAACTGGTGTGAATTCTGTAAATATTATTTTCAGAATATATATTATTATTATTATTATTATTATTATTATTACAGTCTCCCACGTTCATAGTTACTTTTTGGCTAGATCTTGTACAAATGTTATTTCCTATTTTATGGTGTGATGAGGTCTGTTTGGCTGGTATATAAACCAATTGTTTGAAATAAATGATTCGCATAGTGGAAGCCGTTATCGGTGTTCTGGACTCAACTGGACAAGCTAGGTGGACAAAGCGCCAATGAGGACGCTAGACTACTCATACTGGTCGAACGTTATTGGTTAGGGACAGTGCTAAGTTTGGATAAGTTGTGCTTCGATTGGTGAGAAAATCACGTGACAAAAAGCCGGGCACAAAATCGCAATATATATGTTCTTCAATTGTAGGAATGCGGTCCTTGCCTTGCCAATCATCGCCTTTACACCTGCATCAGATCCTCCTTGTTCATCTGTGATGCTTCCAAGATATGTGCATGCTTCTACATCATCCAGAGTTTCTCCATCAAGTGTGACTTGGTTGGTGTTCTCCGTGTTGTATTTGAGAATCTTGCCTTTTCCTTTGTGAATGTTGAGGCCTATTGATGCAGAGGCTGCTGTTACATTTGTTGTCTTCGTCTGTATTTGTTCGTGTGTTTGGGATAGGAGGAAGGCCAGGTCATCTGTGAGGTCCAAATCGTCTAATTGATTCTGAGATGTCCATTGTATTTCGTGCTTCCATTCAGATATCGAGGTCTTCATAATCCAGTCAATCATCAGAAGAGAGAGGAAGGAGGAGAGTAGACTGCCTTGTATGATCCCGGTCCTTACTGGAAATGCATCTATCAGCTGTCCTCCATGAAGGACTCTGCACTGTAGTCCGTCGTATAAATTCCGGATTATGTTGACAATCTGAACAACTCCATAGTGTCGAGGAAGTTTCCATAATATTCTCCTGTCAACACTGTCAAACGCCTTCTCATAGTCAATAAAGTTGATGTATAGTGACAAATTCCACGCAACTGATTGTTCCACGATGATCCGTAGTGTCGCAATTCGGTCTGTGCACGACCGATCCTTGCGGAATCCGGCCTGTTGATCTCGAAGTACGGCGTCCACTGCGTCTTTCATCCGGTTGAGCAACACTCTATTGAAAACTTTTCCTGGTACTGACAACAGTGTGATGCCTCTGTAATTCACACATTTGCTCAGATCTCCTTTCTTCAGTATCTAAATGAGGTGTCCTTCTTTCCAGTCCATTAGCATTTGTTCCTCTTCCCAAATCTTCTTGAATAGAAGGTGAAGCATGCTTGCTGTTACTTCAGTGTTTGGCGTCAGTGCTTCAGCTGGTATATTGTCGTGTTGTGCTGTTTTCTCATTCTTGATTAGTCTGATGACAGGCCATCTTGACTTCTTCGATCGTTTGTGGAGTGACATCTATAGGAAGGTTTGTGTGTGCTGCTTCGATGTATGGTGGACTCAATGGGACTCGTCTATTCAGCGGTTCCTCGAAGTATTCAACCCATTCTTCCCTCTGTTCTTGAATCTCCATGATTGTCTTTCCTACTTTGTCCTTGACTGGTCTCCAGTTTGCTATATCTCCCTGCCAGTTTCTTCGTTGTATCATATCTTCTATGTTTCATATTCCCTTCTCTTCAACTTTTTCCGCCGTCGTTGCTAGTCCGCCCATGTATTTCTGCTTGTCGGCTCTAATGGTTCTCTTCACTTGCTTGTTTGCTTCTGCATACTATGCTTGTACCTTGACTTTCCCTGTTCTTGTTCGACTGTCGTTGATTGCCGTCTTCTTGTTCTTCCCCTCGTGAATCCTGTACAGGGTTCCCATAGAGATCCGTTCCTTATGATGCTGGTTCTTGCGGCCTAGAACCTCCTGGCACGTTGAAGTTAGTGCTTCTTTGATCCCTTTCCAGTTTTCCTCCATCGTAGTTTCTTGTTCTTTCAGTAGATCCTGTAGAGCTTGGAACCTGTTGTTGAGAGTAATCATGAATTCGTTGAGTTTGTTAGTATTTTGAAGGAAGGCTGTACTGAACCTTTGTAATGCTGTTTGTCCAGTGTTTCTTTAGCTTCAGTCTGATCTTAGCCACAATCAGGTGGTGGTCTGAAGCTCCTCTCCCTGATCGCGCATCTTCCATAGCCCTTCGGAATTTTTTTTGATACAAATATGATCTATCTGGTTCACTAAGTACTTTTGAGACTATTTTGCTTAACCTAACCAATACTTCTTGGCAGACAATTCCACCTCAAAGTTTCTTGATACAGGATGAATTATGAAATGCTTTGAAAGTTTTCCAGTGTGTAATAAAAGCATAATTCCGACAGCTTCCGATTATGTGTACTAATGGTAATCACGTACAACGTGGATACTCCATTTTCCTGTGATCTGTCCTAATAAAATATCATGCAACTGCAGATTGCAGGACTACATACTTGTACAGATAATTGTTGTTACTATTAAAACGAATGTCTACCTTAGTGGTACTTATACTCTGGTAATTATCAAAGAGGCTGAATTAGATGAACATATTTCACGATGACGTGCAATCGAATGTACATTTTGCACCGATAATTTTCCAATAAAATATTCACAAACTCCTAATTAGTTCCTTTCATATTTTCAGCCATATGGAAAGGCAGGTTGTTGATGCTAATGTGTATAGACGCTTACAACAGATTTCGTGAAGCTAAATAACCCTCTTTTTATCTACGGAGGCCAGACTAGTGGTGAGCAAGTCTTTATTCAGATCATGGACTGGAACATTTGAAGCGTGAGGTCCTCTTTTTCAAACACAAATAGTTTTCAACATTTAATATACAATAATGTCCATACAAAATAAGGAAGTGAATGGATACTTGGACTATAATGTTTTGACATTACTATGATTTTTTCGATCAACTCCTAACCAACAGACTTAAACTGTTACACAGATTTACATGCTGCTGTATGTATCAAGCTCATATTGTATACTAACGCTACACGGATAAAACATTCATATTAATGTTACTCCTAGTTAACATTATTTAGATAAATTATTCTTATGAGGATATATTTGTGTTACATTTGCTCCGTAATACGTAAAATTCGTTTGCTTACCACTTAGATTGTTACTGCCTAGAACGACAACTGTTGATTGACACCTTCATTAATCAGAGAAATAAATGACCTCATCACAAGGAACAATCAGACGTACTCGAAAAACTGGCGCATTTGTGGAATTATTGTCTAGGTCGGTATTAGTAGTAATTGGCGCAGTCCGAAAATTGTAGGCTTGTCGTGATGTGACTATCCTATCTATGGGATCCTACGCCGAAGTCTGATCATTGTCTATACTGACTCCTCGTATAGTGATAGCCAGAAATGTGATGTTTGGCACTTCTGAAGAACTCTTTCGAGCTGGAGATAGGATGATATGCTTAACATGAAAAGGAATACGTCACGTAGTGATCACGCTCGTATGGCCGAGCCGTGGCACTTTCACTCTGTCCTATCACGTTTATCATTTTTCGACCTTCTCTAAGCGTCATGTGTTGAATATACTTCTTCTCAGCAACCATATAATCAGCCTCAAAGATCATATGTTTAGGAACCGTAGTGACCTACTTTTGTGACGAGAACGCAATTGGTAAAATGGAAACAATTATTATTATAACCAATTGTACCAGTGATTGTTTTACTGTGCTTGTTTGTTTAACTGTACCAAAAACGCATACTTCCTTCCATTGCCTGTGACCTATCTCGAACTCACATACGCTTGGTAGTTCAGCCTGTAAAATTTGGCACGTCTCTGTATTCTTTCGATACCACGAGATGGCCAACAAATATATCTTATTCCAATCATTAACAGCCTTCAGGTTTTTGGTCCACCGAGGGATCCACGTCGATACCTGACACGTAATCTTCCTGTAGTGGTGATCATAGTCAATCGCGACTCGACAGCATCTGCAGAACCAATATCACTAAAACTTCTCTAAAATTGTGAAAAGCACGAGTTTTATCCGTTAAGGATATAAGCAAGCAACTGATCGAATAGAGTCAGTTGGGCACAAATTTTCGGTGTAACCGTAGCCAAAAATTCCAAAGTGTTATAACTGTTGGCTGAGTGGATGCCATGTTAATGTAGAACGTGATAATACCGCCAATTAGAGAGCGGTGATTTATTGACCGAACGAATGACACACGAGACCCGTACGAGCAGCCTAGAATACTTATCGGTCGTGCTTTCTGCTTAGCCCAGCAAGTTAAGTCCAGAACACCAATAACAGCCTCTGCAATGTGAATCAATTATTTCAAACATACTGGGCTTATATACCAAACAGATAGACCACATCGTACCATAAAATAGAAAATAAAATTTGTACAAGACTTGGTCAAGTGTGGCTGTGAATGTGGGGAACAGTAAATAATAGACTGAGGATAACTCAAGAACGGTAAATCCTATAATAAAAGTCTGTGGATCGAAATAAGGCTTATAATTAGACGAACATGAATATGAATAGTTAAGTTACTTAATAATTACATAATACCAAATATACGTATCGTATTGATGCATAAATAGTTCTCAAAAGTTACCATTCATAATTCTATCCGGGATATAACACAGAGACGTCAAGTAAATGAAGAGTGAAATATTAGTAAAAACCCTAGTAACTTACAACAGTTGACCACGCTTCGGAAATCAAAAACAGTTTCGCAATAATAATTGAGAATAAACCGAGCAAAGTAATGATAAATATTGATATGACGGATGGTTTGAAATATTTTCTTACCTCTCCGAGTTATACTGCAATAATACGTTAATTCGACAGTGAAACTAGTACTAATAACGCTGGATCGTGTGCAGTAATGGTACATAATACAGTATTGTGCATCATTGTGTAGACAATCTCCCCGGAACTGTAAAGATTCACCAAGTTTGATAAACCTTTTAGTGTACTCTTGGAGTGCTACGAAGTAGGAACGTAGGTTCAGAACTTCCCCGCTGCTATTCCGGCTTCTCCGTCTTAGCAAAGCAAAATATACTGGGTATTTTCGGCTCCTCGTCCGCGATTTTAAGAGATCCCTATGTTTCAGATATTTCTATCAGATTAGTATTATTTACGTTACTTAGTTCATGCAAACCATCCGCTTTGTCCAGTAAACTTTCAGCGTTTGTGTACAAGCAGCTGGTGCTTCTAAGTTGGGACTTATATGTGTTATTGTCATGTCTGTCTGAATAAGCCTGATATAGATGAACACGGAACCTTCCTGAGCAGGGCTTTGCGAGTGGATGGTTCCTTCACGTTCCGTCTTTTTCTTGTTTTCGATATTACACTAGTCAAATAGCCAGCTCACCTTCATTAGACGCAGTATTGTATCACTGTCCTTTTTGACATGTGCTTGTTCGGTGAACATATTCTCAGACCTATTTGACCTCATTATGGACTTCCGCTCTTGGATTTCATTGACTGCATCATTATTGTCCGTATCTTTGGGACCGCCTTGCACATTATATATTGCTTTGAGAAAGAACGCCTCTCGAGTTTCCTTTGAAATGCTTCTGATAGGATTGAGCTCCACATATTACATATCTGGCAGTATTTTCATACCCTCTCGGGTTTCAGTTAGTGACTAGCCAAGAAAACGTCATCCGCATCAGAAACCTGGGTAAACGTTACCCGAAAGAGTATTAGATGACTTTGGTGTGCTGTACCCTCTCCCCGTGTAGATCGCATGGCTGTCAGTGGTTTATTTTCTGGAAATCTAAGCTACCTGTTTAAAACCCAAGTTGTTCTGTCATTTTTGTCCTGCAAACTGGTAGGTAAGTCGGAATAATATTTGGGGTTGATGATGATTGAGCAATCGTCAGGAACCCTGATCAGTTTCCAGGGTCATTGGATACGTTGAGGTCTGGGTCGTCTTTCCGATCGTTAGATCACAGTCCTGACTTTGCGTATTAGGAGAGCATGCAGAATAACGTGAGCAAGAGCTATAAAAGAGGCCATAAAAAGGTAAGCCGACGACCCACCAACACCACATAATGAACCTAGATTTTATCGCAGGACCAACTGAAAATAAACAAAAATAACAGAAGTCTCAGATCCGAACAACCTTGGAATTGACACTAGAAACAGATAAATCAAACCCTACAACGGACAAGTGACTTGCTGTTAACACTTCAAAGTGTAATATAGTCCATCTGAGACATGTTGCAGACTACAGTTACAACTTAGGCAACTCCTCTCTAGAAGTACCTCTAGTTGAAAAAGATTTAGGGGTGCTGGCACCCTACGATTTGAAGTCTTACGCTAACTGTGATAAAAACGCCTTTCCAGCAAACGTTGCACTGGTAACATCGAAGCGCATTTTTGGCCAGTGCGAAGACAGAACTTTCCACACAATCTTCAACAGTTTCACTCGTCCCCATTTAGAGTACGGAAACATAGTATTTCCTCCCTCACTCCCAAAGGATAAGAACACTCTGCAACGTATCCAACGGCGAGCCACGAATTCAGTCCGGGAACTCGAATGCAAGCCTTATGGAGAGCGTCTCCAATCAATAAACCTTTACCCATTAGAGTGCAGGCGTCTTAGAGGTGACCTTCTAATGGCTTTTAGCATCCTCAACACTTCCGGACACCCCCTTAAGTTTAGCTCCAACACAAATTTAAGCGGTAAAACCAGAAACTGGAGACATAAAGCAGCAGAACTTCTTGTAGACACAATTTCTACTCCTCAAGAGTAGTTAATTGCTGTAAGTCACTGCCGGTTGAGCTAGTCCAAACGACTTTCCATGAGTCTTTTAAGAGAAAACTTGACAATGGTCTATCGGTTGAGTGCTCGCGCGCGAGACTGATGGGTCCTGGGTTCGAATCTCGCGAGGCGGGATCGTGGATGCGCACTGCTGAGGAGTCCCATAATAGGACGAAACGTCCGTCCAGTGCTTCAAGGTTTTCGATGGTGGTCTAGCTTCAATCGACTCATGATTTCAACTATGAAAACTTGACACATTCTTAAGGACTAAGGATAGCATCCTACTATGATTTACCGATTTCTTTTTCCTCTTCTATTGATAACATACCTAGGTTCCTGCCTGGAGGTATTAGTGATCCACTGCTACTAGATACGGAAGCCCGTTGAGTGAAAGCTTTTTCTATTTCGTCCACAACTATTCGAACCTTTTGAACTCCTCGTTCCTCAAGCGCGCATGAAGTAGGAAAGATAACAAAAATTCTAGATTGCGTCCAACTTATAACGCTAAAACTAAGTGCTACCTGACTGGAACTCTTCCTGCCATATTTATCAGATGTTGGACATTGCACGGTTGTTTTATCTAGTTGACTAGGTGACCCAGGGCTATGGTCGATGCATAGCCTTACGTTCCCCTGGTTATTGGACTTCTGGTTGTACAGTCGGTCGAGGTATTAGGTAAAGTATTTTTAAGTTCCACTTAATGGCTTCACATAGGAGGTTCTATAGTATGAGGCGTGGGGAAGGACCGAAGGTGGAACTACGGTTCCTAATATCGACCAAAGTATGTCCACTTCTGACATTTTCAACTCATTAAAGGCAGCGGGTGTAATAATAGGGAAAGGGGGTGAAAATATTAAAAAAATTCGCGAGGAGGTAATTGTTTACTTATATATTGTTCACCCTTCGCCCCTCTAACTTTCTAAGTCCTAACGTGTTAGTGTATTTTCTCTTTCATTTCTTCTGGTTTTGCCCCACTCTTGGCCCGCCCGAATACCAATGTGTCCAAACCAATGGTTCGTAACCCACCCTACCCTGCCCCGTATTGCCCATCTGCTTTTCGCACCACTCACTAATCCGGTCCACTCCCGGTGGGTCATTTCTTACTCTTTTGTTTGTACTACTAGTATTCCGTTAAAGTTACCATCCCCGATAGCAACGGCCCCGAGAGGTATATTCTCATGTCCAAAATAGACATTTCTTAACTTATTATAACCTAATGTTTTTCCATCTAAAGGGTCTTGGTTCTGGATGGCGATCTCGGCTCAGTCATCGAAATATTCAGAGAGAATCTTGAAAAGGTACGTATGGGTAGTTCCTAGTTCACAACGCTTCAGATGCAAAGTAATCGCGATGACGGAGTTGATTTACGTTTGCTTGTACATCAAAGCCAAGCTGGATGTGTTATTGGAAGGGCTGGATATAAAATCAAAGAATTACGAGAGGTATTTCATAGCCTTTGACGTTTATCAAAAAAATTTAGCAATCAGGTCTTCATACTCTCAAAGTTTATCAGATGCTGTGTCCATGCTCTACTGACAGGGTGATTCAGTTGGTTGGGGATGTGGGAAAAGTACTTGATTGTCTCCGTTCTATAGCTGAACTTCTTGAGGTAATCTTCGTTGTTACATATATTCCTCCAGGGTGCTCCACCTAAAGGCTCTCGCCAGAACTACGACGCACGGAATGCAGATGAATTTATTTCTCCTGAGTATGGAGGTTGGGGAGTAGGTAATCAAGGTCCTGGATTAAATCTAGTCCGTAGTAGGAACAATGTTGCGAATACGAGTTACCCCCATGTGAGTTATTTCCTTTACTTCACTCTCTGTTTCAATATATCCTTTTGATTTTCTCTAGATTTGTGACTTAGTGTTTTAAGAATAAAGTAATGTGCTTAAACTAAAAGTTCAAAATGAGTAGATACTAATTATATTTGTAACCTAAAGTTTAACACCTGTACTCGGATCCGGCCACGCAATCCTCCCATACTTTGGTTTAAGGCCAACAAATACTAGTGACTGAATTCTCATTTGACTAATTTTGTTGGTTAGTTTTCCTAGTTAAGTCTCCGTATCCCTAGCTAACAAATATCAGGCGATGGTGTCTGCGATTAAAAAAAGGAGTTTTCAATGAAGCGCTTGTCAAATACATACGACTAAGATAAATTAAGATATGAACAAGCTCTATGCAGCAGACAAGTCCTTACCACTGAGTGCACAGTTAGGTTCATTTCATCTTTACAATAGTATAATGTCCATTATTACGACCTATTTTTTCAATTAAAACAATTAAAAATCTTGTAGTTGTATTTCTTTCGACTACCGTCCTACGGTAATGTCTCAAACCCTCGCAAAAAGTACGACTCCACACCTGAGTGCATCAACTTTAGCTTAATTATCGAGTTATACTGATTTCATCATGATAGTAAGGATATTTGTGTCCCGTGAATCGAAAGATATTTAGGCTAATAAAAACTGATTCCGAAAATATGGTTAGTGAAATCGTGATTTCTTAAAAGCTTTTTCTGAGTATCTTACAGTTCCTAAATTTTCTTACATTTCGTTAGTCTGTTAAGTTCTTAAGTGCATTTCGATTATTCGCTAATTTAAAAAACAAGTTAAAAAGTTTTTTATAGTGTTTTAACATCATTATTTGTGTAGAACAATATACTCACAACTGGGATTTTCGGCGGGGGTGCTTCTGGAGCCACAGGACGCAATGGTGGGCAAACGACCTCTGTTAGTCAAGCACTAGCTGGAGGTCTTCCTCACGCATCAGCAGCAGCCATGCTTGCTGCGACTGGTGGTCAGACAACTGGCGGACCCAACCCTGGTACGGCAGGAGATGCTGCTGCTGCTACAGCTGCAGCAATGGTAGCTGCGGGATTGATGAGAGGGTATGTAACTTTACGATCATGTCCATTGCTAAATTTCCCGATGTTTCCAACCTATTGAAATATGGCATTTCCCTATTCTGACCATCCACACACAATAACTTGCACTACCAGAGTTTATCAGTTAATGGGTGATTATTAACTCAAGCAATGTGATTCGTGGTCTTGAATTTCATTGGTACCCTTCACGCCCTCGACAGTAAATGGAATTGGATCATCTACACAAAGCGTACGAAGTAATAAAATACACCCACGTTCTCAAATGGTAGTTCATTACATTCTCTTTGCACATTTCACAGTCCTTAGAGAATCTAAAGATTTCACTCAAAAATCACATCCGATCTATAAATGGGAAGTGATAATCGGCATAACATTTCTAAAAAAAAATCGTACCATTAGTCTTCCTGATTTACCATATGACTAAAAAAGCTACCAACTTCAATAAATAAAGTTTTAATATTGAGAACGTCAATAAAATTTAATCATTCAAACAAGTTTCTCGATGAATGTATCTCTAATACAACATTATGTATCTTGAAAAACTGCATATATTTCAAAAATAATATCTATTCTCGTATTGAACGAACGTAATGTATTCACTTGGTATGGTATGTCAATATCAAAACTCAGTAGCTAAATTGATCACGCGATTTTGCCTCAAGCTAATGCATATGAGGTCCAGTCTCAGACAGATCAACTCTGGGATGCAAGCAGATCCACCTGCAAACTCAAAATCATACGGAAAATGCGTCCTCCATTGAAATACTAGCCATCATTCTTGCTCATATCTATTAAATTCCATCAGAATCTGCAATAATGCAAAACCAATCACTTGAAGAAAGAACTAGTAGTAGAGTTTCCTTTTAGTATACCATGAAGACAGAATGAATTGTTTTACGTTGTGTGTATGTATGTGAATTTCCTAGTAATTCAACTTTGTGCAGGAAGACATCAATTTGTTTGAAGCTTTATGTTTTTGTGAATATATATGCATATGAGAGTGAGTTGTTTTGAACGCTTGTTCACTTGTTGTGTAATTGTGTGTACGTAGATCTTTGAGTATAGTATATTGAATAGCCGTTCAGCTACTCTGTGTATATGTAATTCACGATGAGTCGTTTCCTGCGGCTGAGATTGAACGGATGCACTGCTATGCCTCTTGTCCATCACGTGGACTTGTTTGGTACGAATGCAGACGACATGTCACTTTAGTTATTTATCTTGTGCGTAACAGACATAAATTTTTTGGCTAGTCTTGTATGTGTTGAGCGTTGACGTTGATGGTGGATTTGAGATGGATTTTCGAGAAATAGATTTTGCGTTGGTCAATAAATCGTTGTGTTTAAAGTAGCGTTTGTGTAGTGTTCGAGCGATTTTGTATCCTCTGAAAGACTTGATAGAGAAATGCATACATAATGTCATGCCAATTCCTAATGTGTGTATGCGCTATGCTCTTTCCTTTCTGTACATGAATAAATAAATAATTTATATATATATATATATATATAGGCTTGCTTTTGTGCAAATGTGATTTGGTGATGTAGGCTAATTTAGGTTTGTTATTTGTGTGTGATGACTAGCCGTGGAGCTGTTCATCGCATTTATAATATGTGCTGAACAGTTGTTTGCGGCTGAAAGATAATTTGTCGTGTCGCACATGCAGGTTCTTTATTTCCAAACCCTGTCATCACAACCGACATACATGAAGCTGTGTCCTGACTGAGAATAGCTATGCCTTATGTGTTCGTTTCATTTTATCTAACAAAACTGTGTATGTATATACACAGTTGTACATACATATAGAGTAGATTTTGTATGTTGATGCTTTTTATATGAGTGTGTATTAGTATTGTTTGGGCTGTGTCGATTGGTTATGGCGAGTAGCCGTTCAGCTGCCCCGTGCATAGTTGATTCACGGTGGGTCGTTTCCTGCGGCTGAGATTGAATGGATGCACAGTTATACCTCTTGTCCATTACAGGGACTCGTTGGTTCCGACGTGCAGGCCACATGGGATGTTGATTTGCTAAGGTGCTTATGTCTTTCTTAGCAGTGTATTTGTATGTTTGTTTGTGATTGGCTTTGCTGTGTCTGTAGTCAGTCACATAGCTACTATACTGCATTGTTTACATTCGTGAATGATGTCGTTAGAGTAGCTGATATTTATGCAATGTATTTGATACGTGTGCGACAAAATGTTACCAGTGTGTTGTCTGTTACATGAAACACCAGTGGTCAGTATGATTTCAGGTTTCATTGTGTACTTTGTTGGTTATGTTAGTCATGTGAGTGTGCGAACTGAGCGAAGTAGAGTTTTCTTTTATTATACTATGAAGACAGAATGAATTGTTTTACGTTGTGTGTATGTATGTGAATTTCCTAGTAATTCAACTTTGTGCAGGAAGACATCAATTTGTTTGAAGCTTTATGTTTTTGTGAATATATATGCATATGAGAGTGAGTTGTTTTGAACGCTTGTTCACTTGTTGTGTAATTGTGTGTACGTAGATCTTTGAGTATAGTATATTGAATAGCCGTTCAGCTACTCCGTGTATATGTAATTCACGATGAGTCGTTTCCTGCGGCTGAGATTGAACGGATGCACTGCTATGCCTCTTGTCCATCACGTGGACTTGTTTGGTACGAATGCAGACGACATGTCACTTTAGTTATTTATCTTGTGCGTAACAGACATAAATTTTTTGGCTAGTCTTGTATGTGTTGAGCGTTGACGTTGATGGTGGATTTGAGATGGATTTTCGAGAAATAGATTTTGCGTTGGTCAATAAATCGTTGTGTTTAAAGTAGCGTTTGTGTAGTGTTCGAGCGATTTTGTATCCTCTGAAAGACTTGATAGAGAAATGCATACATAATGTCATGCCAATTCCTAATGTGTGTATGCGCTATGCTCTTTCCTTTCTGTACATGAATAAATAAATAATTTATATATATATATATATATATATATATATATATAGGCTTGCTTTTGTGCAAATGTGATTTGGTGATGTAGGCTAATTTAGGTTTGTTATTTGTGTGTGATGACTAGCCGTGGAGCTGTTCATCGCATTTATAATATGTGCTGAACAGTTGTTTGCGGCTGAAAGATAATTTGTCGTGTCGCACATGCAGGTTCTTTATTTCCAAACCCTGTCATCACAACCGACATACATGAAGCTGTGTCCTGACTGAGAATAGCTATGCCTTATGTGTTCGTTTCATTTTATCTAACAAAACTGTGTATGTATATACACAGTTGTACATACATATAGAGTAGATTTTGTATGTTGATGCTTTTTATATGAGTGTGTATTAGTATTGTTTGGGCTGTGTCGATTGGTTATGGCGAGTAGCCGTTCAGCTGCCCCGTGCATAGTTGATTCACGGTGGGTCGTTTCCTGCGGCTGAGATTGAATGGATGCACAGTTATACCTCTTGTCCATTACAGGGACTCGTTGGTTCCGACGTGCAGGCCACATGGGATGTTGATTTGCTAAGGTGCTTATGTCTTTCTTAGCAGTGTATTTGTATGTTTGTTTGTGATTGGCTTTGCTGTGTCTGTAGTCAGTCACATAGCTACTATACTGCATTGTTTACATTCGTGAATGATGTCGTTAGAGTAGCTGATATTTATGCAATGTATTTGATACGTGTGCGACAAAATGTTACCAGTGTGTTGTCTGTTACATGAAACACCAGTGGTCAGTATGATTTCAGGTTTCATTGTGTACTTTGTTGGTTATGTTAGTCATGTGAGTGTGCGAACTGAGCGAAGTAGAGTTTTCTTTTATTATACTATGAAGACAGAATGAATTGTTTTACGTTGTGTGTATGTATGTGAATTTCCTAGTAATTCAACTTTGTGCAGGAAGACATCAATTTGTTTGAAGCTTTATGTTTTTGTGAATATATATGCATATGAGAGTGAGTTGTTTTGAACGCTTGTTCACTTGTTGTGTAATTGTGTGTACGTAGATCTTTGAGTATAGTATATTGAATAGCCGTTCAGCTACTCTGTGTATATGTAATTCACGATGAGTCGTTTCCTGCGGCTGAGATTGAACGGATGCACTGCTATGCCTCTTGTCCATCACGTGGACTTGTTTGGTACGAATGCAGACGACATGTCACTTTAGTTATTTATCTTGTGCGTAACAGACATAAATTTTTTGGCTAGTCTTGTATGTGTTGAGCGTTGACGTTGATGGTGGATTTGAGATGGATTTTCGAGAAATAGATTTTGCGTTGGTCAATAAATCGTTGTGTTTAAAGTAGCGTTTGTGTAGTGTTCGAGCGATTTTGTATCCTCTGAAAGACTTGATAGAGAAATGCATACATAATGTCATGCCAATTCCTAATGTGTGTATGCGCTATGCTCTTTCCTTTCTGTACATGAATAAATAAATAATTTATATATATATATATATATATATATATATAGGCTTGCTTTTGTGCAAATGTGATTTGGTGATGTAGGCTAATTTAGGTTTGTTATTTGTGTGTGATGACTAGCCGTGGAGCTGTTCATCGCATTTATAATATGTGCTGAACAGTTGTTTGCGGCTGAAAGATAATTTGTCGTGTCGCACATGCAGGTACTTTATTTCCAAACCCTGTCATCACAACCGACATACATGAAGCTGTGTCCTGACTGAGAATAGCTATGCCTCATGTGTTCGTTTCATTTTATCTAACAAAACTGTGTATGTATATACACAGTTGTACATACATATAGAGTAGATTTTGTATGCTGATGCTTTTTATATGAGTGTGTATTAGTATTGTTTGGGCTGTGTCGATTGGTTATAGCGAGTAGCCGTTCAGCTGCCCCGTGCATAGTTGATTCACGGTGGGTCGTTTCCTGCGGCTGAGATTGAATGGATGCACAGTTATACCTCTTGTCCATTACAGGGACTCGTTGGTTCCGACGTGCAGGCCACATGGGATGTTGATTTGCTAAGGTGCTTATGTCTTTCTTAGCAGTGTATTTGTATGTTTGTTTGTGATTGGCTTTGCTGTGTCTGTAGTCAGTCACATAGCTACTATACTGCATTGTTTACATTCGTGAATGATGTCGTTAGAGTAGCTGATATTTATGCAATGTATTTGATACGTGTGCGACAAAATGTTACCAGTGTGTTGTCTGTTACATGAAACACCAGTGGTCAGTATGATTTCAGGTTTCATTGTGTACTTTGTTGGTTATGTTAGTCATGTGAGTGTGCGAACTGAGCGAAGTAGAGTTTTCTTTTATTATACTATGAAGACAGAATGAATTGTTTTACGTTGTGTGTATGTATGTGAATTTCCTAGTAATTCAACTTTGTGCAGGAAGACATCAATTTGTTTGAAGCTTTATGTTTTTGTGAATATATATGCATATGAGAGTGAGTTGTTTTGAACGCTTGTTCACTTGTTGTGTAATTGTGTGTACGTAGATCTTTGAGTATAGTATATTGAATAGCCGTTCAGCTACTCTGTGTATATGTAATTCACGATGAGTCGTTTCCTGCGGCTGAGATTGAACGGATGCACTGCTATGCCTCTTGTCCATCACGTGGACTTGTTTGGTACGAATGCAGACGACATGTCACTTTAGTTATTTATCTTGTGCGTAACAGACATAAATTTTTTGGCTAGTCTTGTATGTGTTGAGCGTTGACGTTGATGGTGGATTTGAGATGGATTTTCGAGAAATAGATTTTGCGTTGGTCAATAAATCGTTGTGTTTAAAGTAGCGTTTGTGTAGTGTTCGAGCGATTTTGTATCCTCTGAAAGACTTGATAGAGAAATGCATACATAATGTCATGCCAATTCCTAATGTGTGTATGCGCTATGCTCTTTCCTTTCTGTACATGAATAAATAAATAATTTATATATATATATATATATATATATATATAGGCTTGCTTTTGTGCAAATGTGATTTGGTGATGTAGGCTAATTTAGGTTTGTTATTTGTGTGTGATGACTAGCCGTGGAGCTGTTCATCGCATTTATAATATGTGCTGAACAGTTGTTTGCGGCTGAAAGATAATTTGTCGTGTCGCACATGCAGGTTCTTTATTTCCAAACCCTGTCATCACAACCGACATACATGAGGCTGTGTCCTGACTGAGAATAGCTATGCCTTATGTGTTCGTTTCATTTTATCTAACAAAACTGTGTATGTATATACACAGTTGTACATACATATAGAGTAGATTTTGTATGTTGATGCTTTTTATATGAGTGTGTATTAGTATTGTTTGGGCTGTGTCGATTGGTTATGGCGAGTAGCCGTTCAGCTGCCCCGTGCATAGTTGATTCACGGTGGGTCGTTTCCTGCGGCTGAGATTGAATGGATGCACAGTTATACCTCTTGTCCATTACAGGGACTCGTTGGTTCCGACGTGCAGGCCACATGGGATGTTGATTTGCTAAGGTGCTTATGTCTTTCTTAGCAGTGTATTTGTATGTTTGTTTGTGATTGGCTTTGCTGTGTCTGTAGTCAGTCACATAGCTACTATACTGCATTGTTTACATTCGTGAATGATGTCGTTAGAGTAGCTGATATTTATGCAATGTATTTGATACGTGTGCGACAAAATGTTACCAGTGTGTTGTCTGTTACATGAAACACCAGTGGTCAGTATGATTTCAGGTTTCATTGTGTACTTTGTTGGTTATGTTAGTCATGTGAGTGTGCGAACTGAGCGAAGTAGAGTTTTCTTTTATTATACTATGAAGACAGAATGAATTGTTTTACGTTGTGTGTATGTATGTGGATTTCCTAGTAATTCAACTTTGTGCAGGAAGACATCAATTTGTTTGAAGCTTTATGTTTTTGTGAATATATATGCATATGAGAGTGAGTTGTTTTGAACGCTTGTTCACTTGTTGTGTAATTGTGTGTACGTAGATCTTTGAGTATAGTATATTGAATAGCCGTTCAGCTACTCCGTGTATATGTAATTCACGATGAGTCGTTTCCTGCGGCTGAGATTGAACGGATGCACTGCTATGCCTCTTGTCCATCACGTGGACTTGTTTGGTACGAATGCAGACGACATGTCACTTTAGTTATTTATCTTGTGCGTAACAGACATAAATTTTTTGGCTAGTCTTGTATGTGTTGAGCGTTGACGTTGATGGTGGATTTGAGATGGATTTTCGAGAAATAGATTTTGCGTTGGTCAATAAATCGTTGTGTTTAAAGTAGCGTTTGTGTAGTGTTCGAGCGATTTTGTATCCTCTGAAAGACTTGATAGAGAAATGCATACATAATGTCATGCCAATTCCTAATGTGTGTATGCGCTATGCTCTTTCCTTTCTGTACATGAATAAATAAATAATTTATATATATATATATATATAGGCTTGCTTTTGTGCAAATGTGATTTGGTGATGTAGGCTAATTTAGGTTTGTTATTTGTGTGTGATGACTAGCCGTGGAGCTGTTCATCGCATTTATAATATGTGCTGAACAGTTGTTTGCGGCTGAAAGATAATTTGTCGTGTCGCACATGCAGGTTCTTTATTTCCAAACCCTGTCATCACAACCGACATACATGAGGCTGTGTCCTGACTGAGAATAGCTATGCCTTATGTGTTCGTTTCATTTTATCTAACAAAACTGTGTATGTATATACACAGTTGTACATACATATAGAGTAGATTTTGTATGTTGATGCTTTTTATATGAGTGTGTATTAGTATTGTTTGGGCTGTGTCGATTGGTTATGGCGAGTAGCCGTTCAGCTGCCCCGTGCATAGTTGATTCACGGTGGGTCGTTTCCTGCGGCTGAGATTGAATGGATGCACAGTTATACCTCTTGTCCATTACAGGGACTCGTTGGTTCCGACGTGCAGGCCACATGGGATGTTGATTTGCTAAGGTGCTTATGTCTTTCTTAGCAGTGTATTTGTATGTTTGTTTGTGATTGGCTTTGCTGTGTCTGTAGTCAGTCACATAGCTACTATACTGCATTGTTTACATTCGTGAATGATGTCGTTAGAGTAGCTGATATTTATGCAATGTATTTGATACGTGTGCGACAAAATGTTACCAGTGTGTTGTCTGTTACATGAAACACCAGTGGTCAGTATGATTTCAGGTTTCATTGTGTACTTTGTTGGTTATGTTAGTCATGTGAGTGTGCGAACTGAGCGAAGTAGAGTTTTCTTTTATTATACTATGAAGACAGAATGAATTGTTTTACGTTGTGTGTATGTATGTGAATTTCCTAGTAATTCAACTTTGTGCAGGAAGACATCAATTTGTTTGAAGCTTTATGTTTTTGTGAATATATATGCATATGAGAGTGAGTTGTTTTGAACGCTTGTTCACTTGTTGTGTAATTGTGTGTACGTAGATCTTTGAGTATAGTATATTGAATAGCCGTTCAGCTACTCCGTGTATATGTAATTCACGATGAGTCGTTTCCTGCGGCTGAGATTGAACGGATGCACTGCTATGCCTCTTGTCCATCACGTGGACTTGTTTGGTACGAATGCAGACGACATGTCACTTTAGTTATTTATCTTGTGCGTAACAGACATAAATTTTTTGGCTAGTCTTGTATGTGTTGAGCGTTGACGTTGATGGTGGATTTGAGATGGATTTTCGAGAAATAGATTTTGCGTTGGTCAATAAATCGTTGTGTTTAAAGTAGCGTTTGTGTAGTGTTCGAGCGATTTTGTATCCTCTGAAAGACTTGATAGAGAAATGCATACATAATGTCATGCCAATTCCTAATGTGTGTATGCGCTATGCTCTTTCCTTTCTGTACATGAATAAATAAATAATTTATATATATATATATATATATATATATATATATATATATATATATAGGCTTGCTTTTGTGCAAATGTGATTTGGTGATGTAGGCTAATTTAGGTTTGTTATTTGTGTGTGATGACTAGCCGTGGAGCTGTTCATCGCATTTATAATATGTGCTGAACAGTTGTTTGCGGCTGAAAGATAATTTGTCGTGTCGCACATGCAGGTTCTTTATTTCCAAACCCTGTCATCACAACCGACATACATGAGGCTGTGTCCTGACTGAGAATAGCTATGCCTTATGTGTTCGTTTCATTTTATCTAACAAAACTGTGTATGTATATACACAGTTGTACATACATATAGAGTAGATTTTGTATGTTGATGCTTTTTATATGAGTGTGTATTAGTATTGTTTGGGCTGTGTCGATTGGTTATAGCGAGTAGCCGTTCAGCTGCCCCGTGCATAGTTGATTCACGGTGGGTCGTTTCCTGCGGCTGAGATTGAATGGATGCACAGTTATACCTCTTGTCCATTACAGGGACTCGTTGGTTCCGACGTGCAGGCCACATGGGATGTTGATTTGCTAAGGTGCTTATGTCTTTCTTAGCAGTGTATTTGTATGTTTGTTTGTGATTGGCTTTGCTGTGTCTGTAGTCAGTCACATAGCTACTATACTGCATTGTTTACATTCGTGAATGATGTCGTTAGAGTAGCTGATATTTATGCAATGTATTTGATACGTGTGCGACAAAATGTTACCAGTGTGTTGTCTGTTACATGAAACACCAGTGGTCAGTATGATTTCAGGTTTCATTGTGTACTTTGTTGGTTATGTTAGTCATGTGAGTGTGCGAACTGAGCGAAGTAGAGTTTTCTTTTATTATACTATGAAGACAGAATGAATTGTTTTACGTTGTGTGTATGTATGTGAATTTCCTAGTAATTCAACTTTGTGCAGGAAGACATCAATTTGTTTGAAGCTTTATGTTTTTGTGAATATATATGCATATGAGAGTGAGTTGTTTTGAACGCTTGTTCACTTGTTGTGTAATTGTGTGTACGTAGATCTTTGAGTATAGTATATTGAATAGCCGTTCAGCTACTCCGTGTATATGTAATTCACGATGAGTCGTTTCCTGCGGCTGAGATTGAACGGATGCACTGCTATGCCTCTTGTCCATCACGTGGACTTGTTTGGTACGAATGCAGACGACATGTCACTTTAGTTATTTATCTTGTGCGTAACAGACATAAATTTTTTGGCTAGTCTTGTATGTGTTGAGCGTTGACGTTGATGGTGGATTTGAGATGGATTTTCGAGAAATAGATTTTGCGTTGGTCAATAAATCGTTGTGTTTAAAGTAGCGTTTGTGTAGTGTTCGAGCGATTTTGTATCCTCTGAAAGACTTGATAGAGAAATGCATACATAATGTCATGCCAATTCCTAATGTGTGTATGCGCTATGCTCTTTCCTTTCTGTACATGAATAAATAAATAATTTATATATATATATATATATATATATATATATATATATATATATAGGCTTGCTTTTGTGCAAATGTGATTTGGTGATGTAGGCTAATTTAGGTTTGTTATTTGTGTGTGATGACTAGCCGTGGAGCTGTTCATCGCATTTATAATATGTGCTGAACAGTTGTTTGCGGCTGAAAGATAATTTGTCGTGTCGCACATGCAGGTTCTTTATTTCCAAACCCTGTCATCACAACCGACATACATGAAGCTGTGTCCTGACTGAGAATAGCTATGCCTTATGTGTTCGTTTCATTTTATCTAACAAAACTGTGTATGTATATACACAGTTGTACATACATATAGAGTAGATTTTGTATGTTGATGCTTTTTATATGAGTGTGTATTAGTATTGTTTGGGCTGTGTCGATTGGTTATAGCGAGTAGCCGTTCAGCTGCCCCGTGCATAGTTGATTCACGGTGGGTCGTTTCCTGCGGCTGAGATTGAATGGATGCACAGTTATACCTCTTGTCCATTACAGGGACTCGTTGGTTCCGACGTGCAGGCCACATGGGATGTTGATTTGCTAAGGTGCTTATGTCTTTCTTAGCAGTGTATTTGTATGTTTGTTTGTGATTGGCTTTGCTGTGTCTGTAGTCAGTCACATAGCTACTATACTGCATTGTTTACATTCGTGAATGATGTCGTTAGAGTAGCTGATATTTATGCAATGTATTTGATACGTGTGCGACAAAATGTTACCAGTGTGTTGTCTGTTACATGAAACACCAGTGGTCAGTATGATTTCAGGTTTCATTGTGTACTTTGTTGGTTATGTTAGTCATGTGAGTGTGCGAACTGAGCGAAGTAGAGTTTTCTTTTATTATACTATGAAGACAGAATGAATTGTTTTACGTTGTGTGTATGTATGTGAATTTCCTAGTAATTCAACTTTGTGCAGGAAGACATCAATTTGTTTGAAGCTTTATGTTTTTGTGAATATATATGCATATGAGAGTGAGTTGTTTTGAACGCTTGTTCACTTGTTGTGTAATTGTGTGTACGTAGATCTTTGAGTATAGTATATTGAATAGCCGTTCAGCTACTCCGTGTATATGTAATTCACGATGAGTCGTTTCCTGCGGCTGAGATTGAACGGATGCACTGCTATGCCTCTTGTCCATCACGTGGACTTGTTTGGTACGAATGCAGACGACATGTCACTTTAGTTATTTATCTTGTGCGTAACAGACATAAATTTTTTGGCTAGTCTTGTATGTGTTGAGCGTTGACGTTGATGGTGGATTTGAGATGGATTTTCGAGAAATAGATTTTGCGTTGGTCAATAAATCGTTGTGTTTAAAGTAGCGTTTGTGTAGTGTTCGAGCGATTTTGTATCCTCTGAAAGACTTGATAGAGAAATGCATACATAATGTCATGCCAATTCCTAATGTGTGTATGCGCTATGCTCTTTCCTTTCTGTACATGAATAAATAAATAATTTATATATATATATATATATATATATAGGCTTGCTTTTGTGCAAATGTGATTTGGTGATGTAGGCTAATTTAGGTTTGTTATTTGTGTGTGATGACTAGCCGTGGAGCTGTTCATCGCATTTATAATATGTGCTGAACAGTTGTTTGCGGCTGAAAGATAATTTGTCGTGTCGCACATGCAGGTTCTTTATTTCCAAACCCTGTCATCACAACCGACATACATGAAGCTGTGTCCTGACTGAGAATAGCTATGCCTTATGTGTTCGTTTCATTTTATCTAACAAAACTGTGTATGTATATACACAGTTGTACATACATATAGAGTAGATTTTGTATGTTGATGCTTTTTATATGAGTGTGTATTAATATTGTTTGGGCTGTGTCGATTGGTTATAGCGAGTAGCCGTTCAGCTGCCCCGTGCATAGTTGATTCACGGTGGGTCGTTTCCTGCGGCTGAGATTGAATGGATGCACAGTTATACCTCTTGTCCATTACAGGGACTCGTTGGTTCCGACGTGCAGGCCACATGGGATGTTGATTTGCTAAGGTGCTTATGTCTTTCTTAGCAGTGTATTTGTATGTTTGTTTGTGATTGGCTTTGCTGTGTCTGTAGTCAGTCACATAGCTACTATACTGCATTGTTTACATTCGTGAATGATGTCGTTAGAGTAGCTGATATTTATGCAATGTATTTGATACGTGTGCGACAAAATGTTACCAGTGTGTTGTCTGTTACATGAAACACCAGTGGTCAGTATGATTTCAGGTTTCATTGTGTACTTTGTTGGTTATGTTAGTCATGTGAGTGTGCGAACTGAGCGAAGTAGAGTTTTCTTTTATTATACTATGAAGACAGAATGAATTGTTTTACGTTGTGTGTATGTATGTGAATTTCCTAGTAATTCAACTTTGTGCAGGAAGACATCAATTTGTTTGAAGCTTTATGTTTTTGTGAATATATATGCATATGAGAGTGAGTTGTTTTGAACGCTTGTTCACTTGTTGTGTAATTGTGTGTACGTAGATCTTTGAGTATAGTATATTGAATAGCCGTTCAGCTACTCCGTGTATATGTAATTCACGATGAGTCGTTTCCTGCGGCTGAGATTGAACGGATGCACTGCTATGCCTCTTGTCCATCACGTGGACTTGTTTGGTACGAATGCAGACGACATGTCACTTTAGTTATTTATCTTGTGCGTAACAGACATAAATTTTTTGGCTAGTCTTGTATGTGTTGAGCGTTGACGTTGATGGTGGATTTGAGATGGATTTTCAAGAAATAGATTTTGCGTTGGTCAATAAATCGTTGTGTTTAAAGTAGCGTTTGTGTAGTGTTCGAGCGATTTTGTATCCTCTGAAAGACTTGATAGAGAAATGCATACATAATGTCATGCCAATTCCTAATGTGTGTATGCGCTATGCTCTTTCCTTTCTGTACATGAATAAATAAATAATTTATATATATATATATATATATATATATATATATATATAGGCTTGCTTTTGTGCAAATGTGATTTGGTGATGTAGGCTAATTTAGGTTTGTTATTTGTGTGTGATGACTAGCCGTGGAGCTGTTCATCGCATTTATAATATGTGCTGAACAGTTGTTTGCGGCTGAAAGATAATTTGTCGTGTCGCACATGCAGGTTCTTTATTTCCAAACCCTGTCATCACAACCGACATACATGAAGCTGTGTCCTGACTGAGAATAGCTATGCCTTATGTGTTCGTTTCATTTTATCTAACAAAACTGTGTATGTATATACACAGTTGTACATACATATAGAGTAGATTTTGTATGTTGATGCTTTTTATATGAGTGTGTATTAGTATTGTTTGGGCTGTGTCGATTGGTTATAGCGAGTAGCCGTTCAGCTGCCCCGTGCATAGTTGATTCACGGTGGGTCGTTTCCTGCGGCTGAGATTGAATGGATGCACAGTTATACCTCTTGTCCATTACAGGGACTCGTTGGTTCCGACGTGCAGGCCACATGGGATGTTGATTTGCTAAGGTGCTTATGTCTTTCTTAGCAGTGTATTTGTATGTTTGTTTGTGATTGGCTTTGCTGTGTCTGTAGTCAGTCACATAGCTACTATACTGCATTGTTTACATTCGTGAATGATGTCGTTAGAGTAGCTGATATTTATGCAATGTATTTGATACGTGTGCGACAAAATGTTACCAGTGTGTTGTCTGTTACATGAAACACCAGTGGTCAGTATGATTTCAGGTTTCATTGTGTACTTTGTTGGTTATGTTAGTCATGTGAGTGTGCGAACTGAGCGAAGTAGAGTTTTCTTTTATTATACTATGAAGACAGAATGAATTGTTTTACGTTGTGTGTATGTATGTGAATTTCCTAGTAATTCAACTTTGTGCAGGAAGACATCAATTTGTTTGAAGCTTTATGTTTTTGTGAATATATATGCATATGAGAGTGAGTTGTTTTGAACGCTTGTTCACTTGTTGTGTAATTGTGTGTACGTAGATCTTTGAGTATAGTATATTGAATAGCCGTTCAGCTACTCTGTGTATATGTAATTCACGATGAGTCGTTTCCTGCGGCTGAGATTGAACGGATGCACTGCTATGCCTCTTGTCCATCACGTGGACTTGTTTGGTACGAATGCAGACGACATGTCACTTTAGTTATTTATCTTGTGCGTAACAGACATAAATTTTTTGGCTAGTCTTGTATGTGTTGAGCGTTGACGTTGATGGTGGATTTGAGATGGATTTTCGAGAAATAGATTTTGCGTTGGTCAATAAATCGTTGTGTTTAAAGTAGCGTTTGTGTAGTGTTCGAGCGATTTTGTATCCTCTGAAAGACTTGATAGAGAAATGCATACATAATGTCATGCCAATTCCTAATGTGTGTATGCGCTATGCTCTTTCCTTTCTGTACATGAATAAATAAATAATTTATATATATATATATATATATATATATATATATATATAGGCTTGCTTTTGTGCAAATGTGATTTGGTGATGTAGGCTAATTTAGGTTTGTTATTTGTGTGTGATGACTAGCCGTGGAGCTGTTCATCGCATTTATAATATGTGCTGAACAGTTGTTTGCGGCTGAAAGATAATTTGTCGTGTCGCACATGCAGGTTCTTTATTTCCAAACCCTGTCATCACAACCGACATACATGAAGCTGTGTCCTGACTGAGAATAGCTATGCCTTATGTGTTCGTTTCATTTTATCTAACAAAACTGTGTATGTATATACACAGTTGTACATACATATAGAGTAGATTTTGTATGTTGATGCTTTTTATATGAGTGTGTATTAGTATTGTTTGGGCTGTGTCGATTGGTTATGGCGAGTAGCCGTTCAGCTGCCCCGTGCATAGTTGATTCACGGTGGGTCGTTTCCTGCGGCTGAGATTGAATGGATGCACAGTTATACCTCTTGTCCATTACAGGGACTCGTTGGTTCCGACGTGCAGGCCACATGGGATGTTGATTTGCTAAGGTGCTTATGTCTTTCTTAGCAGTGTATTTGTATGTTTGTTTGTGATTGGCTTTGCTGTGTCTGTAGTCAGTCACATAGCTACTATACTGCATTGTTTACATTCGTGAATGATGTCGTTAGAGTAGCTGATATTTATGCAATGTATTTGATACGTGTGCGACAAAATGTTACCAGTGTGTTGTCTGTTACATGAAACACCAGTGGTCAGTATGATTTCAGGTTTCATTGTGTACTTTGTTGGTTATGTTAGTCATGTGAGTGTGCGAACTGAGCGAAGTAGAGTTTTCTTTTATTATACTATGAAGACAGAATGAATTGTTTTACGTTGTGTGTATGTATGTGAATTTCCTAGTAATTCAACTTTGTGCAGGAAGACATCAATTTGTTTGAAGCTTTATGTTTTTGTGAATATATATGCATATGAGAGTGAGTTGTTTTGAACGCTTGTTCACTTGTTGTGTAATTGTGTGTACGTAGATCTTTGAGTATAGTATATTGAATAGCCGTTCAGCTACTCCGTGTATATGTAATTCACGATGAGTCGTTTCCTGCGGCTGAGATTGAACGGATGCACTGCTATGCCTCTTGTCCATCACGTGGACTTGTTTGGTACGAATGCAGACGACATGTCACTTTAGTTATTTATCTTGTGCGTAACAAACATAAATTTTTTGGCTAGTCTTGTATGTGTTGAGCGTTGACGTTGATGGTGGATTTGAGATGGATTTTCGAGAAATAGATTTTGCGTTGGTCAATAAATCGTTGTGTTTAAAGTAGCGTTTGTGTAGTGTTCGAGCGATTTTGTATCCTCTGAAAGACTTGATAGAGAAATGCATACATAATGTCATGCCAATTCCTAATGTGTGTATGCGCTATGCTCTTTCCTTTCTGTACATGAATAAATAAATAATTTATATATAATTTATATATATATATATATATATAGGCTTGCTTTTGTGCAAATGTGATTTGGTGATGTAGGCTAATTTAGGTTTGTTATTTGTGTGTGATGACTAGCCGTGGAGCTGTTCATCGCATTTATAATATGTGCTGAACAGTTGTTTGCGGCTGAAAGATAATTTGTCGTGTCGCACATGCAGGTTCTTTATTTCCAAACCCTGTCATCACAACCGACATACATGAAGCTGTGTCCTGACTGAGAATAGCTATGCCTTATGTGTTCGTTTCATTTTATCTAACAAAACTGTGTATGTATATACACAGTTGTACATACATATAGAGTAGATTTTGTATGTTGATGCTTTTTATATGAGTGTGTATTAGTATTGTTTGGGCTGTGTCGATTGGTTATAGCGAGTAGCCGTTCAGCTGCCCCGTGCATAGTTGATTCACGGTGGGTCGTTTCCTGCGGCTGAGATTGAATGGATGCACAGTTATACCTCTTGTCCATTACAGGGACTCGTTGGTTCCGACGTGCAGGCCACATGGGATGTTGATTTGCTAAGGTGCTTATGTCTTTCTTAGCAGTGTATTTGTATGTTTGTTTGTGATTGGCTTTGCTGTGTCTGTAGTCAGTCACATAGCTACTATACTGCATTGTTTACATTCGTGAATGATGTCGTTAGAGTAGCTGATATTTATGCAATGTATTTGATACGTGTGCGACAAAATGTTACCAGTGTGTTGTCTGTTACATGAAACACCAGTGGTCAGTATGATTTCAGGTTTCATTGTGTACTTTGTTGGTTATGTTAGTCATGTGAGTGTGCGAACTGAGCGAAGTAGAGTTTTCTTTTATTATACTATGAAGACAGAATGAATTGTTTTACGTTGTGTGTATGTATGTGGATTTCCTAGTAATTCAACTTTGTGCAGGAAGACATCAATTTGTTTGAAGCTTTATGTTTTTGTGAATATATATGCATATGAGAGTGAGTTGTTTTGAACGCTTGTTCACTTGTTGTGTAATTGTGTGTACGTAGATCTTTGAGTATAGTATATTGAATAGCCGTTCAGCTACTCCGTGTATATGTAATTCACGATGAGTCGTTTCCTGCGGCTGAGATTGAACGGATGCACTGCTATGCCTCTTGTCCATCACGTGGACTTGTTTGGTACGAATGCAGACGACATGTCACTTTAGTTATTTATCTTGTGCGTAACAGACATAAATTTTTTGGCTAGTCTTGTATGTGTTGAGCGTTGACGTTGATGGTGGATTTGAGATGGATTTTCGAGAAATAGATTTTGCGTTGGTCAATAAATCGTTGTGTTTAAAGTAGCGTTTGTGTAGTGTTCGAGCGATTTTGTATCCTCTGAAAGACTTGATAGAGAAATGCATACATAATGTCATGCCAATTCCTAATGTGTGTATGCGCTATGCTCTTTCCTTTCTGTACATGAATAAATAAATAATTTATATATATATATATATATATATATATATATATATATATATATATATATATATATATATATATATATATATATATATATATGCTTGCTTTTGTGCAAATGTGATTTGGTGATGTAGGCTAATTTAGGTTTGTTATTTGTGTGTGATGACTAGCCGTGGAGCTGTTCATCGCATTTATAATATGTGCTGAACAGTTGTTTGCGGCTGAAAGATAATTTGTCGTGTCGCACATGCAGGTTCTTTATTTCCAAACCCTGTCATCACAACCGACATACATGAAGCTGTGTCCTGACTGAGAATAGCTATGCCTTATGTGTTCGTTTCATTTTATCTAACAAAACTGTGTATGTATATACACAGTTGTACATACATATAGAGTAGATTTTGTATGTTGATGCTTTTTATATGAGTGTGTATTAGTATTGTTTGGGCTGTGTCGATTGGTTATAGCGAGTAGCCGTTCAGCTGCCCCGTGCATAGTTGATTCACGGTGGGTCGTTTCCTGCGGCTGAGATTGAATGGATGCACAGTTATACCTCTTGTCCATTACAGGGACTCGTTGGTTCCGACGTGCAGGCCACATGGGATGTTGATTTGCTAAGGTGCTTATGTCTTTCTTAGCAGTGTATTTGTATGTTTGTTTGTGATTGGCTTTGCTGTGTCTGTAGTCAGTCACATAGCTACTATACTGCATTGTTTACATTCGTGAATGATGTCGTTAGAGTAGCTGATATTTATGCAATGTATTTGATACGTGTGCGACAAAATGTTACCAGTGTGTTGTCTGTTACATGAAACACCAGTGGTCAGTATGATTTCAGGTTTCATTGTGTACTTTGTTGGTTATGTTAGTCATGTGAGTGTGCGAACTGAGCGAAGTAGAGTTTTCTTTTATTATACTATGAAGACAGAATGAATTGTTTTACGTTGTGTGTATGTATGTGAATTTCCTAGTAATTCAACTTTGTGCAGGAAGACATCAATTTGTTTGAAGCTTTATGTTTTTGTGAATATATATGCATATGAGAGTGAGTTGTTTTGAACGCTTGTTCACTTGTTGTGTAATTGTGTGTACGTAGATCTTTGAGTATAGTATATTGAATAGCCGTTCAGCTACTCCGTGTATATGTAATTCACGATGAGTCGTTTCCTGCGGCTGAGATTGAACGGATGCACTGCTATGCCTCTTGTCCATCACGTGGACTTGTTTGGTACGAATGCAGACGACATGTCACTTTAGTTATTTATCTTGTGCGTAACAAACATAAATTTTTTGGCTAGTCTTGTATGTGTTGAGCGTTGACGTTGATGGTGGATTTGAGATGGATTTTCGAGAAATAGATTTTGCGTTGGTCAATAAATCGTTGTGTTTAAAGTAGCGTTTGTGTAGTGTTCGAGCGATTTTGTATCCTCTGAAAGACTTGATAGAGAAATGCATACATAATGTCATGCCAATTCCTAATGTGTGTATGCGCTATGCTCTTTCCTTTCTGTACATGAATAAATAAATAATTTCTGTACATGAATAAATAAATAATTTATATATATATATATATATATATATATATATATAGGCTTGCTTTTGTGCAAATGTGATTTGGTGATGTAGGCTAATTTAGGTTTGTTATTTGTGTGTGATGACTAGCCGTGGAGCTGTTCATCGCATTTATAATATGTGCTGAACAGTTGTTTGCGGCTGAAAGATAATTTGTCGTGTCGCACATGCAGGTTCTTTATTTCCAAACCCTGTCATCACAACCGACATACATGAAGCTGTGTCCTGACTGAGAATAGCTATGCCTTATGTGTTCGTTTCATTTTATCTAACAAAACTGTGTATGTATATACACAGTTGTACATACATATAGAGTAGATTTTGTATGTTGATGCTTTTTATATGAGTGTGTATTAGTATTGTTTGGGCTGTGTCGATTGGTTATAGCGAGTAGCCGTTCAGCTGCCCCGTGCATAGTTGATTCACGGTGGGTCGTTTCCTGCGGCTGAGATTGAATGGATGCACAGTTATACCTCTTGTCCATTACAGGGACTCGTTGGTTCCGACGTGCAGGCCACATGGGATGTTGATTTGCTAAGGTGCTTATGTCTTTCTTAGCAGTGTATTTGTATGTTTGTTTGTGATTGGCTTTGCTGTGTCTGTAGTCAGTCACATAGCTACTATACTGCATTGTTTACATTCGTGAATGATGTCGTTAGAGTAGCTGATATTTATGCAATGTATTTGATACGTGTGCGACAAAATGTTACCAGTGTGTTGTCTGTTACATGAAACACCAGTGGTCAGTATGATTTCAGGTTTCATTGTGTACTTTGTTGGTTATGTTAGTCATGTGAGTGTGCGAACTGAGCGAAGTAGAGTTTTCTTTTATTATACTATGAAGACAGAATGAATTGTTTTACGTTGTGTGTATGTATGTGAATTTCCTAGTAATTCAACTTTGTGCAGGAAGACATCAATTTGTTTGAAGCTTTATGTTTTTGTGAATATATATGCATATGAGAGTGAGTTGTTTTGAACGCTTGTTCACTTGTTGTGTAATTGTGTGTACGTAGATCTTTGAGTATAGTATATTGAATAGCCGTTCAGCTACTCCGTGTATATGTAATTCACGATGAGTCGTTTCCTGCGGCTGAGATTGAACGGATGCACTGCTATGCCTCTTGTCCATCACGTGGACTTGTTTGGTACGAATGCAGACGACATGTCACTTTAGTTATTTATCTTGTGCGTAACAGACATAAATTTTTTGGCTAGTCTTGTATGTGTTGAGCGTTGACGTTGATGGTGGATTTGAGATGGATTTTCGAGAAATAGATTTTGCGTTGGTCAATAAATCGTTGTGTTTAAAGTAGCGTTTGTGTAGTGTTCGAGCGATTTTGTATCCTGTGCCTAAGAGACATACGAGGTTATCTTGTAAGGGCCTCAAGTATTTCATTACGATTGGGGTAATAGGAAAATGTCTTCATAATCGTCATTCAATTTCATGGTGTATATGCGTAGTTTTATTTTTTTCTGTTTTGGTTTTTTGTACGTTTTAGGTTAGGTAATTTGGTCTTGAAGTGCTTCATTATCCCGTTTTGTTTTCTGCCTGTTAATTTATTTTGGTTGTTTGCTAAATTCCGTTTGCTACTCACTTTCTCACACTCCATAATTTGGTGCATTTCTTTATTTTTAATTTCGTGAATAAACGTTTCCTTCATTTCCATATGTGACTTGATTTATATGGGTTTTTTTCATTATTTCTTCAGGTTACCCAACCGTATGGCTATGAGTATATTAACTCCGACTACTAGCACTCAGGTCTCCGTGAGTAACAAGGTTCGTGTGTTTAAATTCGTTTGTACACCTTTTTATTTTTTATACCTCTGAGTATCAATCCTTTTTTTTTCAAATAAGATGATAGGTGCGATCATGGGCAGGTCCGGTTGTCGCATAAATCAAGTTCGTCATGAGTCAAACGCTGACATTAAAATCAGTAAACAGGAACCCGGTGTTGAAGATCGTATTATTACAATAACTGGCACTCCGGAACAAATTCAAAACGCCCAATTTCTTCTTCAAATGTGGTACGTTGAATATAAATAAATAAGTAAACACTTTCCTTTTCTCATGTAACATTGAGTTTACCGTGTTCTGTTAATAATATTCTCTCTCTTTTCATTGTTTAAAGTTAAATGGACCAAATCCTATGATCATACATATCTTCGTGAATCTTAATTCATTTCACTATGTTTTCAACAGTTCATTGATGTCGTACTTTAACCAACCTAGAAGTGAGATAAAACACTGGAGATTGTTGATTTCAATCTGTTTACTTTAATTTTATATTGGTTAATATGTGGAATGTTCAAATTAACTGGCTTAATCCGGCGTCATAACGATAATCTAACTTTAGTCCCTCAGTAACAACCATAGTTCTATTTATGCAACTTTCTGTAAATCCTTATAAGTCTGCCACTTGTATGCTTATTGCTGACTTCCTAGCCTCTTCGTGTAACTCCCAACTACAATTTCGCTTCAACGGCGGAACTATAATTTGTCAACGAAGCAATCAGATATAAGATGACAAGTGTTGGATTTTGGCGCGGAATTCATTCGTCCATTCGGTTAAATAGCGTTTAGGCATTTTAGCTGATGTCGACTTTAAATCATAATTCTAATTCCTCACACTGGTTTACAGCCCTCGTTTAGTCTTAGTTAGTAACTGGATATCCTCAAGGTCACCTTAGCGTCTCTTAAAAGTGGTCCATAAATTATTGTCTCGCCATTGAGTGTGTTTGTTTCATGTGGCCTTGGTCTTCTGAAAAGATACCGAATAATAATGACAGGCGACTATCCTATCAAAACGCGGTACATAATCCTTCAATTCTTTGGATATCTCTGAGAAGCTTCTATTCCATGCCTATTAGACAAAACAATTCGAGCCCCCGGGATACTTTAACGAGGGGTCATTTTGTACTCCCCAACAAATCAATTATTACAGATAGCATTTTGCACTAATATAGTACTATGTTTACCTTGAAATATAATACCATACCTATCTGACTGGTAAATACCATTATGGCTAGTCCAAATCGAATATGTATTTTTCATTTCGAACAGCATTCATCATAGAATTCGCTCATATGAGCACCTTTTTGTAATGCAGTATTCAACGCACGAATCCGGCTGTGCGTCAGAATCAATAATTTAGATGCTGAACGATTTGCTCCAAATTTTAGTGACTATATCAACTGTTTATTTGGTTGATACTGAAGAGACATGAAATTTGGCCGAAATTCTATACTGGCCAAGGTTTAATCGCTTTTAGTGAAATGGTGTTAGAAATGAAGAATTTCCACACCATAAATGCAAGCTCAAGAATATTTAAACATCTCCCGCGTCTATCAGTTGATGCGACAAGTTTATTTATTTATTTGAACACATAAATATTTGTACAAGGGAGCACCAGATGTATATACGCCACACTGATGCGACAAGTGTTCATACATTTAGTTAAGTAATAAAGTGGTTAGCAATAAATCCTGTACGTGTATATCTGAAACTATCGCTTCGACACCATAGAATGTATAGACTGCCTTTGTTCAATGAATCTTCCAGTTTATAGATCAAAAAAGTTGATGTTTTTAACGATTTTGCACTTTAATATTAGGTTGGATTGATGCATGTTGATATATATTCCTTGTTACATCATTTGGTAGATGTGGAATATACTCATATATTGTCAAGTTTGTGCTCGTGATATACATATATATCACTTTCTGCTTCTTTGGGAACTGTGGGTCGGTAGTTTAGGTACTTTGTTTTCAACCATTGTGTCGAACCACTCCATGTTTGGGATATTGAACGAATAATCTTTTGTGCGAAGTTCTGCATCGAACTTTGAATATCAATAGTGTGTTAGTTATGTATGACGATCTTATAGTACTCATTGTGGGTGTTTCGCCACATTTATTTAAAAATTGATAATTGCTCTATTAACACATTATTTGGTTGTTTTTTTTTTCAGCGTTAAACGATATGGTGATCAAATCTGATTCCCCGCTATCATCCTTGTTTTCTTTTTTTCTAACTCCGTCTCTTGCGGAACTAAATGAAAACCCACACCCTCCCTAATTTTATTATTCTTGAATGCTTTATCTAATTATTTCAACTACACAGATATGTTCTATGCAGTTAACTTGTTAATGTTTTATGTTTTTGTAAAAATTGAAAAAAAACTTATTGTTTCATTCTTTACGAATAAACTCGCTAGTTAATATGAACGTTACCGAAAAAAGTTTGGGTCTTCTTTTCTTTCGTGCATTTTAAAATGTGTTATCATAATGCTTATCCATTTCTCTCCAGAATTTAAAATAGCGTTTAGCGCTTCGGATAAAACGTTATTTTTTTACTGAGGTGTATATTATCAGCAAATTTAATAAACTATGTAATGTGTATTAATAATTAAGTGAATACTTATAGGACTTACCACCATAGTTCATAAGATAGAAACTAGATTTGTAGTAACGGTCTAGTCGACCCAGGGGTATGACCTGAGAACCAGAGGAATAACTCCTTAAGACCAATCAATCATGAACACTATGTATGCGGTTATTTCTGCAATAATGGCTTGTACTTTATATATCTTACCTCCAGGGATGAAAATCCATGTAGTATTTCAACTACTAGCACTTTCTAAGCTACTCTGTTGCTGTGGAAAGACAGGATGACTAAAGCTCCATTAAAGGTAAACACGCGTCACCACCACCTGAAAATAACAATTATTACATAGTTTTTAGTGTTTGTGTTTTATTGTTATTGAACGTTGAAGCTTAGCAGTGCACAAATGACTGATAATGAAGATTTAATTTATTATTTGCTGCATCCTGTAGTGATTGCTCCAACACATACCAGTGAAACAAACAAATTTATATATCCTGAAAATTCTCTTCCGTTGACCGTCTTTTAATACCAAAATACCTGCTAGTCCATGTTAAGTTTGTGTATAGAACAGGTTGCGTTAATTTCTCACTAAGTAATTCACTGAGCTGACACGATTATATACTTACGCCTGTTACCCCTCGTGTAGGAGCATAGGTCGCCCACCAGCATTCTCCATCCAACTCTGTCCTGGACAATCCTTTCCAGTTAACATTCATCCTTTCCATATCCGCTTCAATCTCCCATAATGTGCTCTTTGGCCTTCCTCTTTTCCGCTTCCCTTCCGGATCCCAAGTTAGCGCTTGCCTCGTAATGCAGTTTGGTGATTTGCTTAACGTATGTCCGATCCACTTTCAACGTCTTTTCCTAATTTCCTCTTCAGCTAGAAGCTGATTTGTTCTCTCCCACAATACGCTGTTGCTGATGGTATCCGGTCACTGAATGTTGAGTATTTTGCGTAGACAACTATTTATAAATACATGTACCTTCTTGATGATGGATGTAGTAGTTCTCCACGTCTCAGCTCCCTACAGTAAATCTGTCTTGACATTCGTATTGAAGATTCTCACTTTGAAGTTAGTTGACTTCCGAAAAATCTCGGCTTTTAATATGAGGCGTCATAATTTTCCCTTCAACTCCCAGGGCAGAGTTTAAATGGTTTGAATAATTTTTTCTGGTTAGCGTTATTTTAGCGGGTTAGTTTTCTACAGAATGGGGTCGCTATCCTATGCCCAACCCTCCTCCTTTACGCGGGTTTGTGACCGGCAGTAACTCTAGAAGAGCTACAGTTGAAGTTAACTCGATTATATGAATGAACTGAAACCAAAACGTTATTCAAGGACTAAAAATAACACCCTGATTGAGTGACTTATGTAGTCTTTTTATTTCTTGATGAACTGCTCTTTCTCATACTTATTTGCTTCATGAAACACTTGCTCTTACACAAAATAGACATGATAAGAGATTATTTTGTATTATAAAACCAACAGCACACCAAAGAAATTTATTTGTTGGTTGATTTTTTACATTTAAATCACTGTACATGAATAAAGCTCTTACTCTTGCATCAAATTTGGATTGACAGGTGAAACACCACAAAGATATTATTTTTGTTTTTACCAAGACCAATTCTTAGCTTACGACTTTTATTAGTTAACTGAATTATAAACATAATCCGTCTTGATTGGAGCTAGTACGGTCTTCAGAGGTAGTCCCAATGAATGTAATTTTATGCAATGTGAAGTTTATCAGGACTATATGATATGTCAGAGCAATAGATTTCGAACAATTACATAGTTCTGATAAATCCCGTCTTATCTTTGTATTTTTAATTTTATCAAAGGGACTAACTTCTTACTAATAAATATAATTATCAGGTTCGCATAGGTTACAGTCAATTTGAATCCCTACCACATGTCCTTACAAAAACGGATGTATTTCCGTGGTACTAAGAAAATTATCTAAGGTTGTCAGTACGAATACGTGTTACTTATTGTATTTGCTCACTACAATCTACACGTGTTTCATATTCACTAAGTTTAAGATGGTTCTTCAGTAACGCTTATTTTAAAAACGAAATTAAGTAGTAGAATTTGTTGGTCATTGACGATATCTCAGTACAAATTCGTTTGGCATATACCACCTACGACCTTGGTCAAACATTCGACTTCTTACAAAGAGTGAGCTTACCATGATGTATCCAACTGTCTTGCTTCGTCAAATACTACAGGTAAACGTTAAAAGCATACAACACTTTTAAGGCTGAGTGCCAACCATTCAAGGTGTGCTGCATGACAAGCTGGTAGGTGGTGAATTCCGCTTGATCCTTCGAATAGCTACACAATATACAGAGATAAATGTGCTAGTGCACTGAGTGTATGGTGCTTCCTTAGGGCAATCACTTTCCTAAACGGATAGAAAAGTAAGCTCTATGTACTAGGCTTTCTATCTAAGGATAAGATTCCTACTTGATTGAAACAGTTGTCTTATGTAGTATATGAATACCGACAATTCAATTCCTCTTTCAGATCTCTTAAGAGAGCTTACGAAATAGCACCCTGAATATTTCGTAACATCTTTTCCAACATTGTGTCCTGAGTCGAGCTTGTAGAACAGACAAGTAGGAAATGTGGTGGAATCAGTTATGACATGACATGTAAAACTGAGGAGTCGAAGGCTATGAACCCTTTTAACATAACTTTGTGTAACGGAGTTCACATGTTTTTTCCCATCTTATTTCATTATACACCCTAATACTGCCGAAAATCTTGCTTCTCCATAGTTACACTTCATTACAAAATCCGACATTCGATTTTCAATGTTCATGCTTTACGAGTGCGGGTTCATGGTGGAATTCTGTGGAATCAGCATCATAGCAAAGGTAATTTCTTGAGTAGTGTCACATATTGTAATCTAACAATTATCGTATTTATCAAGGTTGGCTTCTATTCCTTAGACTTTCTGTGTTCAGGAACTGACTATTGGAGAGGGGTGTTTCTGAGAAAAATATATTTAGAATTCCGTAGAAAATATCCTGTGTTGTGGCATTGTTCTAATATGGCATAACATGCGAGTACCCAATTAGTTGGCGCCTAATATCCGTTAGTATATGGTTCGCCGCATTCAGGTCTTGAATCAATTGATAAGTATCTATAACTAGTTAAATACTCAAAATAGTCTAAGTGCTTGTTTATAGACTTATATGTATCAAATCGTCTCTGTAAGCTCGGTTACAATTGTCGGATGTACAGCAATTGCACCTCATACTTACGGAGTTCATCCCTTCCAAGCTGATAATGCTTGACAATTTTATGCTCGGTCATTGTCCCCTTCGTGACATCACTCGTATACGTTTGTTCAGACATAAAAAAGGCTTCTATAAAACGTGCTGTTTGCTGACGTTGGAACTAAAGTCATTCTGAGGGCTAGTAAATTTCAAGAATGAACAACCACATGTTTTTGAATGGAATTCTTCATCAGTTCATATGGTTTAGCTCATGTAAAATCGAACCCAGATTATTAGTAAACAGCATTTAGCAATGAGTTAAGAAAACGTGAATATCGTAAGCCCAATTCATATGGAACTGGAAATGTTCACCGCCGGACTTTCAGAATTCCCAACAACCTGCTTAACATCAACTTATGAAACGAAAAGAAAACTAAGTATCGCAAAAAATAAGTATCATTGTTTATTTTAGAAATTTTGATCATATGTACAAAAAACAGTTTATACTGTAATCACAATTGTTAAAGCAGATACAATTAGGGCAGATTTTTAGTTATGTCCATTTGTTCCTGAATTAACGGGTGTCATTGTTGGAAATTCACAAGGTGGAATTATTTTTTCTAATATTCGCATACTCAATTCACCAGTATCTGGATTAATAAGTTGAAGATTGCCCATATGACTTTGCAAAATACGTTCGATTGTACTATTTGATAATTGAGCCATTTGTAAAATATTTGACATATGTGATTTAGAACGATAGTGTTTACATAAATGCCCACTAACACGAAAGCCTACATGACACATATTACATTTATAAGGGCGTGGATCTTTTAAACAGCCATGAGATTTAACTCCATGACTTTGTCGTGTTTCAGATTCTGGTTTATTTGAAGTGTGTAACGATTTTACATTGTTCTGTTTCATATCCTTATTTGATTTTTCTGATGTAGGAGAGTCTTCTGTACAGGTTGTACAACTGCTGCTACTAGAAGGAAGTGAACATGATTTATCATTCCGACCATTTTCATGATAACATGGAGTTGAAGTGGATAATCCTCTAGAGTAATACTGCTCTTCTAAATCTGATGCATTGAAATTTATCACTTGAGCATCGATTGGTTTTACATTATCAGATAAATTTCCTGAAGTGGGTATTCTTTCAAAATTTTCTAATAATAATAAGGATAATAATAGACTATTAGAAGCATAAAACACTAGGAAAATGCTCTTTATAACAATTTATAATTTACAAAATGAAAACTATTTATAGGTACATACATATCAACATAAAATTGAGAATTATTAGACAATTAATTTACTTTCATAAATGTTATGTATGTAGTATAAAGTTTGTACAATCTACTAATAGCATGCTGAACAACAATAATTAGTCAAGTCGATTATTACATAATATGTAAGAACAGCATAGTAAACCTGAAATTAACATTAAAAATGTCAGAGATGTGAAACAGTCCAACGGATAAGTCTCAGGCTCGAATTGAACACTATCCACTTCAATAAGTATCACTAAACGTTATTTTTAAGAAGTATAATCAATCTGTGCTTGTCAAATGAGTTACCAACAATTCAGATAGTAATAAACAACTATAAATTATGTAAAATAATTAAGATATGCTCTCATCTATAATTGTTACTATTGTCTGAATTTTACTGGTTTAACAGCGATCTAATATGAACGATAAACTTACTACCTTCAAAATATATTTCAGATCAGTTACTTAAATTAGTCCATTCAATAGATTTTAAAATTTTTCTAATTAATGCATTTTCTCGGTAGACATCCTACATTTGGTACATAGTGTCGAAAAATCTGAATAATAAGGTAATGTCTTTAAAATTTGCAACACAATTATTGTTAGTATAGCCTGAGTATTCTCAACTGTCAACCACCGAGTCACACTTATTGAGATTCTGCTCCAGCTATTTCGGCTTAAATAATTAAGTAGTATACCTAGATGCCATATAACAAATTAATTTAGCTTACATCTCATAGTACGAGGTTAAGTCCAGTTACAAAATTACATTCCATAGCATTTTTTCAATTACTTTGTCTTTCAAAGGCTAGTGACTGGTACAGGTTTATGATGAAAGTATATAAATTAACTTAAAGAATTAATCATATGTATGCTCTGAATATGTTCTTACAAAGGAAAATGTCTCATGAATTTAAGAGGTCAAATATGGTATACTCACTTGAGTCTGGTGTAGAATGACTAAATTTATCTATCTGTTTTAAATTTGGTCTATCTGTAGCAAGATTACGAGCTGCTTCAACAGCTGTTTGAACAATTACTTCAGCTGATGACAAACAACTATTTGAAACTTGTTTATCACATATCATATTTTCTGAATGATTCGATTGGATTCCATTCATTTTAGTATAAACTGATGGTTCAACGATATATCTTATTAGAGCAATTGGTTCTTGTGGTTTAGCACTTAAATTCATTGGTAAATCCTAAATAGTTAACGAAGAATGAAAGGAATTCGTAAAAAAATATTACCCCAGATTCAAACCAAAGTTGGTAAGTGAAAAAAATAGAGAAACTATTTTGTATTTGTAAATGCACCAACAAGAAAGGATTTTAATTAGGCAATAATTGAGTCGGCTTACAAACGCGAAAAAACTTGTGAGCATAAATTGTAAAACTGTATTTTCACTGAATAAAGTGGTGAGAATATAATTTATGGACGCCATTTGAGCAACATTAAAGTGACCTTGAGACGACTCATCCACTTACTAGGGTTGAAAAGGTTTATATATCAGTATGAGTTAGGATTAAAATGTAGAGTTAGAAGTTACGTTTAGGAATTAGATTTAAGGTTTTCACCACGAATTAACATCAGCCAGAATGCCAAAATGCTATTTAACTATGTAGATAAATGAATTCCGCGTCAATGTTCAGGATATGCTATCCTTAATTTCCCCGGTTCGTCTATAAATTGTAGTCTCGCCAATAAAGTCAAGATATTTCTGCATCAGTATAAGAAAAATTAAATTTTTTTGTGTTTTATACCTACTCAAGCATAACAAATAACTTATTCATCAGCAAGGCGTACCTGCAATTTTGATGAGTTCAACTGACATGAAACCTAAGTGCAAGGTTTCAAGCAGATTACCTTCAACTAAATAAAATTCAGATAAACTATTGCACCTTCAAGGCTACAAAGGACCTTAACCGATAAAATTAGTCAAGATTTCTTCATTGTTCACACTTTGTTGATTATCTCTTCACAAGAGCTAATCTAGCTTGAAAGGAAAAAAAGAACAACATGCCATACCACTTACTTCCGAGCTGTTGTTATAGACCAATTATAGGATTTCAATCAAAATCTTCAGAAAACCCTATATTTTGTCAACATCTTGTAACATGACTTTAGGGTTCATTAGCTGATGTCAGTTGTGAATAAGCAAAACATATTTCTATATAATTAAATTTACTGCTTTCACAAAACAAATGACGAACGGAGTCTACTGGTAAAAATAATTATTATCAATTTAACAGACTAGAATAATATAATATTTACCTGAATAGCTTGTTGTTAAACTCACTACTTGTACTTATATATCGATAGTGTCCATGGTCTTACTCAGAAAATCGTATATTAGACTAACTTTACAAACAGGTTATTGCAATTTAGCACCCTGATAAACAATATTCTGTAGCTTATTTTTTTAAGGACATGAGTAGTAAAATGTTAGTTTTAGTGCATACACCAACATCCATTCAGTTGTCAAATTTTAAACAGAATGAAACGTATATGGATGCCAGCTCAGTGGCCTATCGGTTAAGGGCTTCGGCTCGAGACTGGTAGGTCCTGGGTTCGAATCTGGCTCGCGAGAGCGGGTTCGTGGATGCGCACTGCTGAGGAGTCCCATAATAGGACGAAACGGCCGTCCAGTGCTTCCAGGTTTTCGATGGTGGTCTAGCTTCAATTGACTCATGATTTTAAAAATAACACTACCAAACATTAAGCAGCATTATATCTCAAAAAATTACTTCATCCATGTCAAGTATATTACACATTGGATGATTTGATTATTGCAATTTGAATCAAGAAATCATGGTGAATTTTGAACAAAATGTGTGATTTTCATCTGTTGTGTAATAATGAGAGTTTTATAAAAGTTTTTTTTAAATGTAAAATCTGGAGAATAAATAATAAACACGATGAAAATAATTTATCCCTTTATTAAAATAATAATAAATCACCTGTGATAAATTAACTGCATTAACATTAGGAGCTGGAATACGACTAGATGAATCCACTACATTTGAGCATGTGATATTCGACTGTAAAGTTGAAGCTTTAGAAGACATAATTCCTGGTAATGATGATAATATTGATGTCGGTGTTGTTGTTGCTGATGTTGATGATGATAATGATTTAGAAGTAGTTCCATGAAAATTAGTACACAATGAAGATTTGACTTCATTCCTTTTGTTACCAAAAGGGATTGAACGATTGTTGATTGCTCCTGTAGAGTTCCTTGTTTTACACGATGAGGATAATGATGATGCTGATGAGATAGTTGATGATTTACGATAATTCTGACGGTCTTCAAATATACTGTTATTATTATTAATCATTGAGTCATGAGGCACTTCTCCAGATTGGTGCCCCAAATCTTGATTAAATACAGGCGTAACAGAACTATTACTCTTTAAAGGAAATTCGGTGGATCCTGAGTCTCGTAAAAACCTGAGGAAAATAGAAAATAAAAACATTAAACATGATGTTGACCATTAAATTAATTTGCTACTTCAAAGATCGACTAATGCTATAATTACACTACCAGAAATCACATATCATGTTGAGAGACAAAAAACAATATCGGTAGTAGTTGTGAATTAGCTTGAAAACTATTTTGTTTCTAAGCTGAAGCATAGTTACTGAGTTCAACCTGAAGTCAGCTAAACAACTTTCCGATGTTAAGAATGACTAGCGGGTATTAATCCATCCCATGTACCTATATTAATTGTTTCTCTGGTTGATAGAAAGAGCATCGGTCTCGTAACTTCTGAAGAATCTCGGCCTCCACCATGAGGTGTCATAATTCTTCTGAATGGAGATCCTTCAACTCCCAGGGCAGATTTTAGACAGGCGTAAGTAAGTGGGTATTAATGACTAACGTGAATGGCCTCTAAATACTGTTATTAATCAGTCACAAAAGAATACCACACAGTTTTCATGACACTGATGTTGATCGGATTGCTGTGGTTTTCGCAAAACAAATCAGAATAGGATGATTTCAGAAGCTTGAAGATCACATATAAACTTGTAAATCGCTTAGATTTCTGTACATAACCTTTGAAGTAAAACTTCTTCCAAACTTTCCGCCATTAGTTTTCTATTCGAGGTTTGAGAATCAAAGAATTCTGAGGACTAGGATGCGATATGGAAGATAGTGTCAAAGTGTGCTCAAGTATGGAATGTATCATAAACATAAAATGTGAATCCAAAGCTTCTATAATTTTGTATTTCTTGTTTGATAGCATCTATTCACAACCACGTATCGAATTGTCTTTGAGGTCTGTTGTTATTAATCAATACCAACATTCACCAATCCCGTCATTTTCACACAGCAAGATACATACACTGATATACACTATGGGCAGACTAAATCGCTTGATAATTATGTTCAAAAATAAACAATTCACCAACTTGTTCATTACTATCAAAGTCATCACAACTATTATTTACTAATAGCCCTAACTCTAATCGAATTTCTAATGAAAAGATAAATAAATGTGAGAACAACTAATAAGATTATCGATCATATAGAACAACCACACATACATAGACTTGTACTAGAAAGGTCATTAAAACTGTTGTTTATGAGTAAACGCATAGGCATAAAGTGAAATAAAGAAATATACGATTTAATGATTGATTGATTAGCTGAATGAACTTTAATTTCTAGGCAAAAATGACAAGATAAAGCATTAATAATGAGTTCATGTTGTTTTTGCGATATTTTAAAGATTGACCTAATAAAAAGGCTGCGATTTTAAAGTACAGAAAAACGATGATTATTCCTGTATTGGTAATGGTTAATTTTGGGAAATACGAATTACATTGAGTAGTAGAACTAAGACATGATAATAGTCCATTTAGTCAGTTAAGTTGAACCACATTACAAGATGAAAAATTCTTGAGTCGGATATGGATGGTAATCGCAACCTATTCCTGGAGACCTTTTCATATCAGTGCATGAAGCCATTGACTACTGGACTGGGAAATCTAGATAGGTAAAGATTACCTAATTGAGGTCCTCGGGATTATCGTGACGAATGGTTGGAAATATTGGTTGAAAACCAACAAGATTAGTCATAATAGCATATGTGCACTCACTCCTTACCTTCCCTAGGATCTCGAGCGGATTCATTCCATCTTCTCAAATCATACTGTCTATGCTGGAACCTCCCTACTACCACAGATTCTGTAGTCATATCTGCTACTCAGACATATATCTCGATAATTTCATCTCGCTGTCCTAATAAGGTGCGCATATGTGCCAGGTTCTACGTTGCTTTATGAACTAATTGTTATAAACCTTATTTGACATAATACAAAGTTGGTTATACAGTAAATACGTATTCACCTTTTATCTTTCTTAGAATATTAACTTGTGACATCGTTGCATAATCTTTGCTCTCCAATTTCATTCACTCTAATTTGAACTAATTTTATAGACTTAGTCATCGTTTCGACTGATTTAGATTCCATCCTGATAAATTCTTCCTAGTATGCTAATATGAAGTGTAGTAGTTTATCGGATACACGTGTTTTTAGTTCTTACTTCATCTATGACTGACTGAGATACTTCGATTTGAGAGGTCCCAGACCTCAAGCACTAGACTACACTATTAACTACCGACAAATAATTACTACTTACAATTACCTAAAGACATTTAAAAATGATTCTTAATAAAAGGTCTATCGTATTACTCAAAAGGGATTGTATAATCACTAGAATTAAAACATCGTGTAGTTAAAATATGTGACCTTAGCCTGAAAAAACTGAATGACTGAAGTTGAAACTAAGCTTGAATTGCAAATAATTCTAAATTCTAACAAGCCCCCAACTGCCCTGGTACTGCTGAGAGTGAGGAGAGTCAGCTCTCCCTCTCCAAATGCTTTCACATGGTCACGCGTATACAGCCACTTCCAGTAAAGTCCTATTCACTACCTTCTCGAAGAGAGGATGTTGTTCACGAAATTAAGACGACGAAAAGCGAATGCCCGGCACTTTAACCGGGTTGGTGGATATGGAGGATCCATCTAGGGGAGCTGGGAAACCCTGATTCCAAACCAATGGTGCATATGGGCTTCAGGATCCAGAGGGAACAAAAGAAGTATGAACCTGTTGTTGGTCGCCAGCAACCATAGGACTGCATCTCCTAAGCTTGCTCCACTGTCTTGTGGATTAGACCTGTAGATCAAAGGCTCGAGGAGTAGCCCCTAAGAAAACCACCTGCTTAGGTTTGGGCACCCGGACAGTGTCACAGCCCTCATACAAATCAATGATGACTGCTACTGAGCTCATTCTCATTGTGTGGTGCATATGTATTTGGTTCCCCCTTGTACCGATGATTATGTGCTCAAATAAATAAATAAAAATAAACGTTCAAACTACAAAAATTCAAAAGTATCCGCAAACCCCCATAACAACAGAAACCACGCGGTCACCAGTGATTAACTTCGAAATGTAATTCCGCGAGCTCTAGTGAGAAGTCACGACTACTGGAGTTCAAACTTGTCGAACATGAAACAGTTACCCACTGAAGGCATTGGACGATGGTTACATAATATTGGACATTGATTTAAGTTAGAAACGTAAGCTATCGGCTGTCGACTCAGTGATATAAAGGTTAATTGTTCGCTGTAAGACCTGGTTGTCCTGGGTCCGATCCCTGGCACGTTCGCAGATACATATCACCGAGTTTCACGCTAGAATGAAATAACTGTTAGCCCTTCCCCGTTTTCAATAGTTGTTAAACTAGGATTAGTTCGTGATGTAAACTAAGAAAATTCAAATGTGTTTGATAAAATTTAGATGGTATCGTAATTTTGTGATACAATTAGCTTAGCTCAAAGTTAATCTTGCCATTAGTTCTTGTTTGTATCCCCCTAGCAAAAAAAGACGCGAGACTCAAATCTTCTAACAAACAACAAACAAATTTCGGGAATTTAACAAACAATAAGTCATTTACCTATCATGATGACAACGAGATTTCATATGTTTGCTTAGATTACCGCGTGTTTTGAACGAAATATCACAATTATGACAAACAAACGGTCGAATATTAGAATGTGTATGCCAATGTTTTTTTAAATGATGATAGGATTTAGTAGTGTGCAATGAATTATCTTGACAACAATATCTTCCACGTATAGAAGTGTTAGACCGTTGTGAATTAAGTGAATTCGATAAATATTTTTTATGATTATTGAGCTTTGTAAAATTTATTCGTCTTTTATGATGAATTGGTCGGTACTGACATTTGGTCCTGTTGGGTTGATTGGCTGGTAAAATTGTAACAAGTTTGTTGTGTTGAACCTGTTGTTGAGATTGTTTGCTATCAACTGAAATTTCAACACCGACGCTTTTGCTCGGTGAAATAAAATTACCAGATAAGGATGAAGTGGAAGCAGCAGTAGAAGAAGAAGAAGAATGACTGTAATTAATGGCAGGAATAATAGTATTGTTGGCATATGTACTGGTGACAAGACATGTAGTTACAGTAGGATTTAATTTAGTGAAATTATTTGTTAAATCATGACTGGAAACTAGTATTGGTAACATTTTTTGATCTGAAGCGTTTTGTCCTGCTCCAGTATGAAATTGATGGTCATGTAATGATTTATTTTGTACAATTGATAATGCATTGTTCGATTTGATTCTAGAAACTTCGGGTACAGGTCTTATTGGGACTGAAAATATAAAATTATTAGAAGGGAATTGTAAATAAAATGAATTAAAACAATTTTCAGCCGAAAACTTAAATACAAAAACAAAAGTCAGATAGAACATACACACACATACAAAACTCATGAAGAAGTTTTTCAATATAGGGGGATTATAATAAATTCCAATTCACCAAGTTCTCTTCTTAACTGTTTTAACAAAATGAAATTAACTATATTAAATTGGCATGTTATGAAATTTAAGCAGAATGTTTTATTATGAATTTCATTTACTAAAAGAATGAAACACTTTTATACAAGTTTTCTGTCTTATTGACTTTATCATTTAGAAACCACATGTATATTTTTGGTTTCTATTATTTATCCTGAAATGAACACATTTATAAAATAAACTATTGTTAGATAGAATTTTCACAATGATCTCAACCCTGTATAGAATCATATACTTTTCAACCCATATGATTTATAAAATACAGCGGAAATAATTGGCGATAAATTACAAGTTTTGTTGCTGTTGAAAATTCACAACATCATTTCTAATGTATGATATTGAAAAGTTTATTCTCAGTTGTAAGAGATTGAATATCATCAAAACATTTATCATCGGTAACTTCACTTTGAAGGGATTTGAATCCCAATCATTTTTTTACTGAATTTACTGGTTAAAAAAATGTCACAAAATACGATCGATAGGGCTAAGTACACAATAATATTTATTAGCTTTAAAGTAATCGACTAGCATTACATTTGTTTAATTCATTTAATAATAGATAAATCTATTTTCTTCAAGTTGTCCTACTGTTGTGTTTTATAACTATTTTTATCTAATCAAAAGGGATTGACAACAAAGTCTCATGTTGAATATTTTCTTAGTCAGTTAACTATGTAACGTGTCGACAATTCTAATTTCTACTCATTGGTCTATTATAAATATATAATTATTTTATGCTTAAACATATTTCAACAAACCTATAAATGAATATAAAAATTTAAACTAAATAGAGTAATTATTCTGGTTGACGTTTTTTTAGCAAGGTTGTTTTTTACGAGATGGGGTTGCTGACCCCAAGACAAACCCTGCTTGATACCGGTAGTAACCTTAAAAGAGCTACAGGTGGAGTACAAGTATTTATAGACAATTGTCTACATAAGATGCTTAATGTCCGTTGGTCGGATACCATCAGTAACAGCCTTTTATGGGAGAGGACAAACCAGCTTCTAGCTGAAGAGGAAATTAGGAAAAGACGTTGGAAGTAGACAGGATATACATTGTGGAAACCATCAAAGTGCATCACGAGACAAGCGCTTACTTGTAATCCTGATGGGAAACAGAAAAGAGAAAGGCCAAAGAACACTGCGCCAAGAATCGAAGCAGACATGAAAAGGATTAATAGAAACTGAAAACAACTGGAAAGGATTACCCAGGACAGATTTCGATGGAGAATGCTGGTGAGTGGCCTATTCTCCTTCACGAGGGGTAACAGGTGTAAGTAGGTAGAGTAATTATGGAAACTTCATAATGAGCTTGTACTAAAAACGGGAACCTAAAGTATTATGAAAACTAACGCTCATAGAGCGATAACATTAGAACAATACTCAGAGTTAGAAGCTGCAAATGCATACCGCTAGCACATATATATATATGACGTATATAATTCATGTAATAACAATAGATACATTCTTGGAACCATTGAAGCGATACACATAATGACAATTCTTTAAAGTTTCCAACTGAACTTGTATTGCATCTTATGAACAATCAATTAGAAAGTTTAACCCTATATGATGGTTTGCGTACATTTAAAAAGTGGTTAGGAAGGAAAAAAATTGGCTGAACATTATAGCAGAGTACATGTGTTCGCTGTTTGATTCTTGTTTACGTCAACTAAGAGATTTTTTTCTCGATAATTAAAATATTATCTCCTGGTTACCATAACAGCGAATTTTTTTTCTACTGAATATATACTTCAAATAAACTGGCAATTATAATTTTTAGATTTATATGAAGAGCGTAATGTTGAATAATGTGACGCAATATAATTATTATTGTCACTGTTGTAGTATGCGGAAGAGTAGACTGCATTATGTATGTTCTACACTGGAATTCACCTTTGTCTCTAATTGAATCGTAGCGAAACTTGGGAACCAACTGAAATATAGGAAACGCAATTGAATTTTTAAATACTAGAAGCGAACCTTATATTGCCTGTGTTCCATATACAGAAAAACGACCCCTTTTTAGAAAATAAAATTAGTTCAGATTTAATGCAGCTCGGTAATCAAGCAGAAATGAATGAACTGACTTTTTATTTATATATCTTAATTATTTAAGGACTAACGGTCACCAATCGGTTGCTTCTGCCGCTGCTAACTAAAGTACCTGAAGTAGAATTTGTATCTCTAACCTATTAGTTGAAAGTTAAATCTTAAGTCGCCGACTTTTAAATCTGAGACAGTAATCAAGTAAAAATGATCGACAATTTCCACGGACTCCTCATTTCAATAAAAATCATAGGCTTACTAGTGACCGATTTAAGGAGGAAATTCCAGTAGCTCTAGTGAGAAATTGTGGCTGATGTAGTTCACCCATTTGAATTACACTGTGAGACAGTTGCCCACTATAATATATTGATTTACGTCAGAAATGTAAACTATCGGACAGCAAATCAATGGTTGATGGTCGCTGCTAGATTTAGAGGACTTTAGTTCAATCTCTGGTGGGGTGTGGATATGCACTGCTAAGGAGTCACATACTAAAACGAAATACCTGTTCAGTGCTTCCCCGGTTTTCAACAGTTGTTTAACTTAGTTCGTGACGTAAACTATGAAAGTCAACAGTCTCCACAAATCCCTTACACCTAGAACGAATCTATTCGATTATACTAACGAATTTTCAGTTCAATTGAAGCTATATACAAGTTAGTTAACAATGACTGTAAAAACAAATAATAGACTAACAAATAGTTTTTCGAAATCTAGTCAGTTAACTCCAGAATGTTCGAATAAAAACGAAAATAAGCTTTCCGTTGGTAAACAAACGTAATAAAATAACAAAACACGTAGAAGTTGAGTTTTAATCCGAGGTCTAAAAACTTTATTACACTTCTAATGTTAAACGAAATTGTGGTATACGAATTATTTCGGAATGAGTAAATGGGTGGTCAATTTCAAATAAAAAATAGTAACACTATTGATCGGATCTAGACACTTGTTATATTCTAGTAAAGATTAAACTACGGGTAACTTCTGAGAACTATTAATGGACTAATATTATATACATCTTATTGTATAACTATTCAGTAATTAGATTGTGTATATCTATTATTCCTCTTATCATAAGCTTCATTTTGACCTATAGATTATTATTATACGATTGACTGTTCCCAAATTATACTCAGTTTATTGATTACAGTCTTCCACGTTCATAGTCACTTTTTGGCTAGATCTTGTACAAATGTTATTCCCTATTTTATGGTGTGATGCGGTCTGTTTGGCTCGTATATAAACCAATTGTTTGAAATAAATGATTCGCATAGTGGAAGATGTTATCGGTGTTCTGAACTCAAGTGGAAGGGCTAGGCGTACAAAGCACCAATAAGGACGCTAGGCTGCTCATACCGTTCGAACGTTATTGGTTTGGGACAGTGCTAAGATTGGATAAGTCGTGTTTCGATTGGTGAGTAATTCAGGTGACAAAAACCCGGGCTTAAAGTCACAACAACTCCAACAAATTATTTCCTATCTCAGAAAACTTATCAGGTAGAAAGAAGTCATAGAATTCTTACTATAAAACATGTTTAAAAAAAGTATTATTGTAGTAAATACATGTGTAAGTAAAATATAATCTATATTTTAATGATGCAAACGTTATCTACAACAGAGCAAACATATGCAACTAAGAGCGAAATAGATTAGAACCTAAATATTTACCTGTTGGGTTACGTGCTTATACCTTACCTTGTTTATTATTATAGCTAGGTTAGCTAAGTAGTAGCATCACTAATATTTAGAAAACAGAGTAACAAAAGAACCCGTTAGTAGCTTGTGAATCTTAGTGTAAAACTAGACTAGGAATGTATATAAAGTATAACAATATGTATAAATGTCATAGCAAAAGAAATACTGAATTCATATTTTCTTACTTAAGTCATTCATATCTAGAAATTTTCACTATCTTAAAAAACCTAGTTGAGACGCTCATAGTTTCTAGTATGACTTAGACTAGTAACTAGCTATCGTGATACTTCTGTCATTTTAAAATAATTTATTTCATGAATGTTGAAAACAAAAACCAAAAAATACCCTAAGAAATACATTCCTAATAATACAAGTAAAAGATGAATAAATCGGATATTCGTAAAAGACTGTTTTCATAGCTCATATGATATTCTTTCAGAAGGTCTGATACGACTCAATAAGTTCAAATAAAAAGTTTCGAATAAAAAGATTGAATTCATTGATATTATTTAAGGATATGCACAGAGATCAAATCTATTGAACGTTAAAAGCAAATATTACCTTTCGGTCAAAATAAAATCAATGTAAATGGTTGTATAGTAATAGATTTATGATTAGTTGTTGAACGCTAAGGTTTGAAATCAAGAATTCATGATTCTTTAATTCTTTATTACAGAAGAACTTTAGAAACTATTCATGTACTTAAATATTATTATTTTCGTAAAATTCCACAGAATGTCAAGATCAAAACTAAACTCAGCTTTCAAACTGCTGGTAAAATTTGTGCCCTAATCTTAGACTTTCCATGACCAAACTAAATTCTGTAGAAATTCTTTTCATTTAAAGTCACGTGTGTATGTGTGTTTACAATAAGATTAAGAGAAAATTCCAAACTTTAAGTGATATGGCCTCATAAGTTTGTTTCAAGGTCACACCAATCACAAAAGTACAACTGGCAGATATGACAATAATATTATATGATTAATATACGTAAGGCAAAATATTTTCTACATCGATCAAGATAACTTATCCTTTACATGGGATGTAAGTATCAGTGAGAGATATGTGTGGATACCCTCAATATAGTTGCATGAAATATTTGTCCGTAATGATCTCCCCAAACGACTAATCGGAATTCCGTTACACTAAGAAAATACCATACACTATATATATGACTTAGTCTGAACCATTCTGGTAGATGCAGATTATCTGGTCGGGGTCCGCGTGATAACTGTGTTCATTAACTGATGACTTTGGGTGATATAACTCGGAATCTGTCACAATGGTGCAGATGCATCCACTGTTTATCCTCTCAATCTTCAATTCCTTCACATACGCCTTCCTATTTTATATTTTCGAACCCTATTCTCAGTTATTCTTCTTTCTCATTGTCATCGATACATTATTGCAATATCTTTTACCATAGATCTTGTTCATTTTATCTCATTGTGTTCATATGATGAGATGGTGAAGATTTGTAGCTCAGGTGGATCATTTTTAACTTCGGCTATCTTTATCAGTTTCTGTGAACATTCGTTGCCTCATATCAATGTTGATTAGTATTTCAACTGAAATAATTAGTTCAATCGATAGAACTAACCAATCAACTACGACTATAATCGACTATCGTGGTTCTTTAACAAGCTTTAGCAGCATGTAAATGCTCCTGTGTAATATGTCTGTTAAAGTATCAACCACTCGTGAGTATAGTCTCAAGGCAACACGAACGCATATCTGTTTGCAACTTATCCACTTGTATAACCAATACAAGATTAACTGTCGATTATATATTCATCTTTCTGCTTAATCACTATCAATTAACTACTATCAGAAACTATCTACTAGAATATTTTACTTTCTTGACCACTGTCTGCCTAATTTCCAATTGCTGAGTTCCATGGCGAATCAGAAAATACAAATGCTAGAAATTTACGGTGAGTTTGAACTATAAATTTCCTGCAATGTTAGATCTTGTTTAGACTGTT